>NC_061064.1:7380574-7446237 GCF_021917145.1 Hypomesus transpacificus | reverse complement strand
TCCATGTCTCTCTCTCTCCTCTGTCTCTCCCAATTTCTCTCCCTCCCTCGCCCACCTCGGCGTGGGCAGCAGCCAGAGAGGGGGCAGATGAAAGCACGCCTCCTCAGACTGCTGCTTCACTAAATGGGGAGTTAAACCTTGAGAATAACCTCTGACATGAAACCCTTCCCTGGTAGGAGGACCATGCCGTAACGATTATTTATGGCCGGATAAGATAACATTTCCGCTGCAGGATAACTAGGGGAGAACGCCTCGGTTCTGTTTAAAGGACAATGGGGCCCTCGGAGGGCAGAGATGATGATCTATTCAATTATGCATGTATGTCATAAGGCGGGACCGCTTCGAATGTGATTGGGGCTGAATGCGATATGCAAATGTTCTCTGAGCGGGGGGGGACCAGCGCGATAGGCGGCGGGAGGAAA
The DNA here is from genome assembly GCF_021917145.1 of Hypomesus transpacificus. Lineage (NCBI taxonomy): Eukaryota > Metazoa > Chordata > Actinopteri > Osmeriformes > Osmeridae > Hypomesus > Hypomesus transpacificus. The sequence goes on along the minus strand of NC_061064.1, from coordinate 7,445,815 downwards.
CGTGAGCGCTTACAGGAACCGCAATGAACAATCAAAGGCCTCGTCGTCATCGTCATCATCGCCGCCGCCGCCATCGTCGCCAGCGTCGCCGTTATCGTGCTATTGACCTGCTCTTCATTAGCAGGGAGGGAAGGAGGGGGGGGGACTTCAACCATGGAGCCACAGAGGAGTCAAAGCAGACAAAGCAGTGTGTGTGTATCTACGCCAAAACGGGTGTACATGCATGGGAGTGAGAATGTCTTCGTGCCAAGCTCCCCTGAGCCCCGCGCTCCGACGGCAGATGCTCTGACCCTAATCAGTGTTGCCTGGCAGGGGCCGCGGGGGGAGGAAGGAGGGTCCTTCAGTCCTGGGCCTAAACACCACTTTGTGCTGCTCTAGTCACAGAGGTCGTTGTCAACTCCCCGGGCTAACACACCCGGGCGGAGCCAAATAAGACCCATCTGTGCTCTCTGTATCTGTCCCCCTCGCTCTCTTTCTCACTCACCATCTCTCAATCGCTCTCTCTCGCTCACACACACACTCGCTCACACCTCGCCCTCAGCAGTCACCTCTGCTGCCATGCAACTGCATGTGCCAGACAACCTTGAGACTGGCAGGTGGCACCATCTGTCTGGAGCCAGAGCAGCACACCTTCAGCCGTGCAGCAGTGGGTTTCGAGCAGGTTCCTTCCTAAACAGCCATCAGATATGTCGTCTGTGGCAAATGACGACACCATGAACGCGTGTCCGCGTGATTGGGGTGGACTTTGGTGCTCGGAGAACTTTGAAAAGGGGCAGCTGCTATGCCCGTGAGACTAGATATTTACCCGGGAAGTGCGTTTTCCCTCTGTTGTGGTTATGTTGAAGTCGTGTTGGGGTTGTGTTGTTGTTGTACTGTTCTGGTCGTGTTGCGGTCGTGTTGCGGTTGTGCGGTCGTATAGTCGACGTACAGAGAGAGTAGCTCACTGATTAACAGCCTGAGACGTGTGCCCCGGCCCTGCTGTGATGACACGGACAAACGATGACCTCTGCCCCTCCCCCTGCCTCCGAGTGCGGGTGTGCGTGTGTGTGTTGGGCTGGACTGTGGGTGGTGCTGTAACTGATAGCTCTAGCTTGCAGAGAGACACCCCTGTGTCCGTGTGCCATAAATACTCATTAGCGCCACACACTCCCTCGCCGCACACACACACCCACATGCTTTTGTCTCCTCTTGCTCCTCTCTCTCTCTCTCTCTCACTCTCTCTCTCTCTCTCTCTCTCCCTCGTTCTCTTTCTTTCCCTCTCTCTCTCTCTCCCTCTCTCTCTCTCTCTCTCTCTATTTCTCTCTCTGTCTCTCTCTCTCTTTCCCCCTCTCTCTCCATACTCCCAGCCTCTAGCCCATAATCCTCGACCCTCCCTCCAGATCTGACGTCAGCCACGGTGACTAATCTCTAATGTGCCTTCTATTTTATCAGCGGCCATCATTGATAATAACAGCCTCAACCAATAGACAGCCTCATCATCAGTCGTCAGGGAGAGAAACGACACAGCGCCCCACCCACCCCCCCCCCCCCACCCCCCCACCCCCACCCCCCAAGCAATGTGGCAATTTGCTCTAATTGCAGACAGTGAACAGGAGAAGCCGTCTCCAAACCTAATGTAACATTAATTAAGTCCTCGGATTAGAATCTGAAATGAATCTCACGCAGCAAGACGGCCCCTCTAATGATCCGGCACGATTAAAGAATCCATCTGAGTTTGTTCTAATTGTCTGCGAATAGAACATCTCTATTGCGCAACGACGCTTGACGAAGGCCCGGGTTCAAAGGAGCTTTGTTTCCCTTATCATGCTGCCGGTGTCACTACAACAGGAGCATTCCCCACGGTTTACCATGAGAGGATCCTGTCCGTGACGTCATCCGGCGATCCAGATGCAAATCGTGTCCACCTCTAAGTGCCATTGATGGAACCATCAGGCCTGATCAGGATCACCAGACCTGGCCCCTGGCACTCCACAATGTCACCCAGCATCCGCTTGTCCTTTCAGGGAGCAGAGGAAGAAAGGACTTCCCCCCAAAAAAAACAAAAAAAAGAGAGATAGATAGAGAGAGAGAAGGAAACCCAGAGAGAGGACAGGAAGGAGAGAAGACTGACCGTCCGGTTCTTCTTCTGAAGGTGCTTCTTCTTCTTCTTCTTGCCGTAGGTGCGGGCCAGGCGGGGGTTGTTCTCCTGGTCCGAGTGCTGGTGCTGGTGGTGGGGTCTGTGGGGTTTGTGGTGGTGGTTGTTCTGGCGGCCCTGGGCCTTGCAGGGCTCCAGGCTCAGCCCGTTGGGGACCCTCGGGGGCCTCTTCTTGTGCAGGGGCCCGGCACGGTGGGCCTGGCGCTCCTGCGGCTTCAGGGTCATGTCGTTCTGGACGGAAGGAGAGAGAAGAACAGAGGTGAGTCAATACACCAGACCGGAAAATGCATCGCTAAAAATACAACCATCCAGGCCACAGATGTCACAAACAGATTTATTTACAGTCGGATTCTCAGTGCCTGAGATGACAGGCTTGTTCAAATGATCCGTTTTCCACCCAGGGGTGAAAATGCACTACAAAAGACGTGGTGTTGATCAGCACCACCGTATCAGTGCTCTCCAGTGAGCACAGCTCAGAGTGAACACCGCACTACCTACTGGGGGAAGAAAAGGGGGGGGGGACGACCCCTGTGGGTCGCTAAGCGCTAACGACGCGTTCCATTTAGACGTCCTGTCACCGGAGCGCCTTCAGAAGCCAGGCAGAGCACAGTGTGTGTTTAACCACATAGCTATTACCGGAGCAAGGCGGTCCATTAAGGCCTGTTTAGTTAGCGTGGAGCACAGGATCCTCACACTGAGAGAACAACAGCTAACGAGGAAGCACTGGGAAAGTTCCGTCTGTCAGAAACCCAGCAGGAAGCATCGGGGGGGGGACACACACGCACACAACATGTCTTAAACTGTCGTAACATTTCCAATATAGCGGGGTATTTTTCTAAATAGATGGAGCAATGTCGGTTGACTGAAAGATCAATACGCCCACTCATCTGCCGGAGGGAGGTAGAGCACAGCGTTGTACGATTCCCAGAGCAAAACTTCTGGAACAAATCAATCCCATTGTTTGCGAACGGGAACTTGGTGGGTTCCACGGTGTGCCGCGCCAGGCTAACAAGCCCCCCCCCCCCCCCCCGCCAGGTCTGGCCCACCCTCTCAGTCAGAGGCCTGGTGGGGCAGCCGCCATGACACGTCAGTGTGGACGGCCGTTCGCAGGCCCAACACGCCACCGTCAAGGGGCAGGTGTGAAACTACCACGGGCCCGCTAATAAGGTGTCGACGCCCTGTAAAATGTCCGCAGGTGGACCGTAGGACAAACCTGCAGACTTTTCGTAAGTGTGGAGTTTTTGGTGGTGGTGGTGGAGGTGGTGGTGGTGAGCTGCTAAAAGATTCATCGGGACGAGCGAGAGAAGGGGGTCAGCCCTGCGGAGAACTGACCTGTTTCACTTCTCGTCGCCCGCCACCACCGGTATCCACTTTACCAGCAAACTGATTCATTTCGACGGCCCACCTCATACGAGACACTGTGAATCCAAATGGATTCAGATGGCTGCCTAGAAGTCAGCAAAAATAAAATGGCCTCCATTTGGGCCTTACTTGGGGACTTGGCCACCGTGTGATCTATCTACCGGCATGTTCACAGGAGATTCCTAACAATGACATCACTGTCGCTGTTGACTAATCAGAGCTGTTGTATGCAACAACAACCCAGCACACCAGGGCGTGTCCTATGGGGCGGAGGGCAGTTAAACATCTGAGACAGGCCGTCTCCCTACGCAGCGTCTGCTCCATGAGCGAGCGGAGCGGTCGGGCGAGGAGAGAGAGTTCAGCGAGAGTGCTGCTGGCTCTCTCCTCCTCGCTCTCTCCTCAGCTGGCTGCATGAGTCTAAATAATAGCCTTTTGTTTCTCCCCCGTCACCCGACTCGAATACAACAAAATGACACGCATTGTCAGCCTTGTGAAATGAGTGACAAACTTATGAGTGGGCCGAGAGGAGCCCCATTGTGGTACCTTTGTGTGTGGTTCTAAGCCTTTTAAACCGATTGGACGCGGAAGGGAAAACGAAGGCTCTATCCCCTGGGCATGTCCCCGCCACAATAGCGAAAGACAAATTCCAGATCTATACCATTTCTCCAGAGAGAGGGGCCATACGTTAGACGTTTGGAAATACTGCAGCAAAGCTGTTTACGTGCTCAATAGCGTATGAAATGCGTTTCCCTTCCTGTGGCAGGCCCAGGATGAATGTAGAACATTGTACTGTGCTGTACGCCTGTTTCACATAAAGCAGGCTAGGGCAGGCAGTTTCACAGACGAGAATTGGAACGGTTTGAGAGATTGGAAAGCCAATATCAGCCCAGAAAGAATATGTAAGATTGGACTTGGTATAGACGGAAAGAGATGTTTGCTGGACCCGACTGGGGCGTTATAAGGTCCTGCCTGGAACGCCTACACAACAACAACTTGTTAACCAGTGATGATGTCAAAGAATATTGTCAGACATGGGGGAAGAAACTAACAAAGCTGATACTGTTCACACAATGAACTTCCAGTCACCTGTAACCTTGTAAAAACTTTATTCACCTACGCAAAAAACCGCCTTATGACTGTCGGCGGCTACAAACGATAGCAAACACATTCAGCTCCTGAACTTTCCCCCTCCACCCCTCCAACCCCCAACACAGGGCTGTAATAACTTTGAAAATATCTCTAGAAACAAAAACCAGGCATGTGTTTGATTATCTGCTCCTCTGCGAGTCCCCTTGGCAAACTATCAAGCCTTTCTTCTTTTTTTTCCTTTTCTCTTCCCTTTCCAGAGGTTTCAGTTTCAGTGCTTACATCCCGCTTCACTTGGCGTCTCCAGCTCTCTCTCTTCCCCCCCCCCCCCCCCCTTGGTCTCTCCATAAACACTGCTCGGCCAAGCTCCTCCATCCCCGCGGCACTGGAGCACTCAGCTGGCCGTCCCTGAGCGCACGCCTGTGGAGGGCCTAACTTGGAGCACTCAGCTGGCCGTCCCTGAGCGCACGGCTGTGGAGGGCCTAACTTGGAGCACTCAGCTGGCCGTCCCTGAGCGCACGGCTGCGGAGAGAATCAGAAACGCCGTCTCTCGCCTCGGCACGCCTGCTAGTTCTTTAAGCTGGAGGGCGCACCATCGGGAGGCTGCCTCTCTTCCCCGGACGATGTGAACCAGTCCACGCGGACAGGCCTCAAGAGCTAAAGGCATAGGCCCAAGTAAACAGCCTGGTGAAACTGGTCGACGCGCAGGTTGGATTGGGTCTGAAGCGTGGAGGCTTGCCGTGTGCCATGCGCTTCTCACGGCCTGTTTTACAGAGTTGTGGAGGCGAGCTAAAAGCCCATGACATCACCGTGGGAGACCACCCAGACATGGTGGAGGCTCTCTCAGTAAATCTGACTCCCAGTGCAGATCAAGACAGCCCAGCAGGTTCGTCCAGGCTGGAACAGCAACACACATACAGCCTACAGTAGAAACACACAAACACACACGTCACACAATGTTGGCCCACAGTTAACACACTGAAATATCATACAACACATGCAAAACACAGAGATTAGATGGTGAAATATGCTCATTGAGCCTCATAACCAGTTGGCAATGCCACTTGCTATTCTGCATCATGTCTTGCCCACTGGCCTACATTACACAGTGGGCCAGCTGTCTGTTTTCAGTTCAGAAACTTAACACTGCATTAAGCAGAGAACTGACTGTTTACTGTAGAAGCCAAACGCCAACCGGTACACAGGCATGTCTCTCTCTCTCTGTGTACGAGAGAGAGAGAGAGAGAGAGAGAGAGAGAGAGAGAGAGAGAGAGAGAGAGAGAGAGAGAGACAGAAAGAGAGACAGAAAGAGAGACAGAAAGAGAGTGAAGAGCCTGTTCTGTAGCTCCCATTAGCTCGCCTGTTCTGTAGCTCCCATTAGCTCGAGAGTACACTAGGTGCATAGTCATGCTTTAGTCATGCTTTCCACTGCATGTCTAATGTATGACAGGACTTGGGGACGGAAGAGACAGACACCAAAGCAGCAGCTCGTTTCAGAGTACATCAGCGCCTGGATGAAAAGGTTGAATAACGATGACTCATGACCAGGGAAGCGAGAGGGTGCCACAAAGAAACCACTCAATGATATGTGGAGGGCGAGAGAAAGAGAGAGATCGAACAGGGCAACCTATGTGGTGCTTAACTTCAAATCCAATAAATAGAAAACAGTTACTCTCAGAAGATTCCAACACCAGCGGTACTGAATGCGTACTGTTAAATACCGCTGCCTCGACCTGTAAACATGTCTTCTGTTCCCACGGAGAGCAGAATGACCTCCCACATGCGAGGGGATCCGACGGCTGCAGGAGCTGCAGATGAGTCCCCCCCAGGCACCACTTACACCCCTGTTTATCAGTCAGCCTTGGCTCGGTCCCGCCTGTTTATCACCGCACTTAAACACCAACAGAGGGCACATTGTAAAATATGTGGAGCCGGTAAACACCTATACACACAATCATACACACAATCACACGTCAGGGCCAGTTTTCTGGCATGTGTCTTATCACTGCCGAGGCACATTTTCTTTCCCTCAGTCGAGGTAAACAGATCTTGGGGGAGGGAGGGGGGGGGGGGAGGGAGGGGGGGGGGGGTGCTCCTGGGCGGAGCCATCTGATTGTGTTGTGGGTTGTTCTACAGCTAAATCACCGCGAGCCCCATTCCTTCCCCGGAGCCTCGCGGGACCGTCTGCCCAGACGGGGAGTCCTGATCTGGGCTGAGATTCCATTTGTATCTCTGTTATTCTTCTTATCGGGGTTCCTGAGAGCCGCACCATCAGTCGGCCCCGGCAGACAAAAAACGAAAGCTGCCAGGGGGCCCCCAGGATCATATCAAAGGCAACCATCAAACGGCTGCCGCAACCCAGGTTGCTGGGTGGGAACAGGCGATGCCTGACAATACGGCAATCTGGAGGAGGGGGAGGGGGGGGCTACTATTTCCTGTCAAGCAGCTGAAGCTGCTCTCTGACTCTCGGTGTGCCGAGCCCTGCTGATCTTTTCAGACGTCAGACTGACATGTTTGTCTGTTGCGTGTTAAGCATTGGGAGGAGGATGGGGGGGGGGGGGGGGGGGTGAGTGATCATGAACCTGTGTGTGCTGGGTCTTTGCCACAGCGCCGGCTGACCGAGCCAGGGTCGTAGATAGCTACAGCTACAGCTACAGCTAGCGCTAAACGGACCAGAGAGCCGTAATGAGGCAACATATTCAGCGTCAGGAGGACGAGCCCACAACATTTACACTCATTAAATAACCATGAGAAGCAGTGTTCTGGATCAAATTGAAGAGATACAGCTTGTCAGGCTGTTTTTCTGATGTTAATGATCATGTAAACCACACTGTGCATTCGCCCCAGAATGACATCTGAGCAACATAAACTGACAGATTGTCTGTTGACAAGCCAAAGGATTCCCTTCAATGTAAAAAACGGCATCAAATGCTGCAGGTGGAGTAGCTCCAACAGGTACCAACACAACACACGACCTGGAAAGGCTCACAAAGTAGGTGGAGGACTTTATAAATCATTTATCATTTTCAAATAACAATTCGGCCCTAAAATAGACTTTGCTCTAGTCACAGATATTCATTTTATAAAGGTTAACGTTGGAGATAATACTCTTGTTTGTCAACACAGAATTGTGTGGTTTGCCTCACTTGATTAAGCAAACGACTCAAATCTCTTAACAATCGTTATGTTTATCTACATAAACAAAACGTATGTAGGTCTTTACAAAGAACAAAATAACACGAGTAGCAGATTCCCGTGAAGACAATTAACTTGCAGTGAAATCAATCGAGTCATGGGTGTTTAGTGGATTCCCCTCTGAGGCCATAGCCCTCAGTGTCGGTCATTCCCTCTAATGGATGACATATGACGGAGTAAATTAAGTGTGTGCTTGAGAGAGCACGGATGAATCACTCTCTGCCAACGCACCGGTTTTTGCTCTTCAATCAAAACATTTTCATTAATGAATTATTTGAATAACCAGGAAAAGCATGTGTTACTGGAATCACCATTTGTAAAGGAATCGCTTCCTACTTTGTTGGAGCGTCAGCGTGAGTGGAGAAGGAAGGTTGAAGGTCTGTGCCAAAAACATCTCAGCGAAGAAATAAACGAAGAAGAATTCCAAATCAAACATATCCCGATAAATTAACAAATAAGCCCATTTAAAAGGTTTACAAAATAAAAAATGTCCCATACATCTCTAGACAAACAGGATCGCTATATATTATTGATGGCAAATATTTCTGAGAGCAAAATAAACATTTCACAAACGCCCACCCCTCCCTTCCAATGTTGTGACGACCAGCAGAGTCGCAAATTTCGTTTCCTCCCGGTTCTGACCTACGCGGGATGCCAGAGCTAACCTTGGTGTGCTAACTTCAAAGGGATGTAAAACTCATGACCAAACCGAAAACTATTTAGCCTACGTGTCACATAATATTGTGGTTTCAACCGTGCAATAGCCTAAACACCTAATTATCGAATGAACGTGTGTAACATCATGTTTTGGCCCCAAACCTTCGTAGCGTAGTATGATTTGTTAATGTTATTTTACTGTAATGTTAGGGGGGGGGGGGGGGGGGAGTCATTGCATTGTGTTTTATTCACACAATGATATATGAACCGCCTTACAGAGAACTATGATCAAAGTGCAGGATGTTGAGGTCGTGGAAACATAACAATTTGGGAAGTGTCATTGATAATCAGATTCATTTTAACTAGTAACCAATACAGGCATTCATTCATTCATTCCCACTTTTTTGATCTGTTGAATTAGGGTTATGGGGGGGGAGGGGGCGGGGAGTTGTTGAGTTGTTTTGTTGTGTTGATTTGTATTGTTTGCTATGGTGTTTTTAATGTGTGCCATGGATTGTTTTGTCTGTATGTTGGCCTTCAATTCCCTTCGGGAACATAAATAAATGAATGAATGAAACGTACATTGAGTAAAAAGTGTGTTTACGTACTTTTAGAAGTACGGCCTACTGTACAGAACATACACAGGGCCAACTGTACAGAACATCTCGTAACATGACAATCATCCACTTGAAGTTGAAAGGAGAGGGAGAGAGAGGGAAGGGGCGCTCGGGATGAGCATAACATCCGGTTCAGATCCTGGGGTTCTGAACATCCAGTGGCAGGCCGATCAGGCCGAGCCTTAGCTCTCTGCGTCACCACCCCTGTGACGTGCTGTTCGTTCACCGTGCCTGCTATGGCAGAGCTTGCATCATCATTGTCCTTGCTCTCTCCCCCTGCCCTCCTCCCTCGCTCTACCATTCCCTCGAGACTTGTCTGGGGAAACAAAGGGAGGAGGGAGAGAGAGAGAGAGAGTAATCCTGTTTAGCCCACTTTCGTCTACTCAAGAGTACACCCATGCTCACTGACTTCGGCACTCAAGATAACACGTCTCTCCTCAGGCCTCTTTTGTCTCTTAAGAGAAAAATAAACGTGTTTGTCGACGGCGGTGAGGCCAGGACAACAATCACGGTACAAACACCAACCCCTCCCTTGGGATGACGGCGGAAAGAGAAAAGCTTGATATCTCCTTCACCCGGGCTTTGAGACCGTCTATCACACACTCCTCTGTGATTCACTCCAGAAAATTGACTCAGGGAGAAGGGAAGATGGGGCGACGTGGAAGGCTTCCAGTCTTGATGGTGTCCATTCCCCTCTCTCTCTCTCTCTCTCTCTCTCTCTCTCTCTCTCTCTCTCTCTCTCTCTCTCTCTCTCTCTCTCTCTCTCTCTCTCTCTCTCTCTCTCTCTCTCTCTCTCTCTGTGTCTCTCTCTGTCTCTCTGTCTCTCTGTCTCTCTGCCAAAGCAAACTGCTGTCAGGGCACAGGAGCAGGTCTTTCAGCGGGGAAAACAACTGAAATTGCAGCAGTGTAATTTTGCATCTTTCATTCGCTCTCTCGCTCTGTCCCTCTCCCTCTCTATCCGCCACTGTGTTCGGGTTAATGGCTTTCGAACAAATGAGCTTGTCTCTCTCTATGTGCACTCCAGCAGAGGAGTGGTTAGCACAGATATTGGCCCCAGCGTTTTCCCACAATGGCCCTGGCCAGACTACACCAACCACCACTCAGACCTGCCCACACATCAGACCAGCACAGGAATACCACCCCACTGCCTCCTGTCACCACACTGCCCTGGAAAAACACACAAAAAAAATGATCATTAAGCTTTCCGGGGGGAGTGCAAGTTAAGCGTCTGCTAAATGAATAAATGTAAAATGAATAAATGTAAGCGGGCAAGACGCTTGCCTTTTTTTTTTTTAGAAGCTTGAGAAACCCTTTCTGCATGAGACTGTCCTGTGTATGTAGGTGGTGAATAGAACGCCCTCGCTCCTCACCAGTACTACCAGTCTCGCCCCCACTCCCACCCATCTCCCCCTCCGCTACAGTGATGTGATGTTTCTTATGGGACAACGCCGCTTCAGCCGAACAGCCGAGGTTGCTAAGCAACTGGGTACAGAAAGCAGATCATTAAACTGCACTGATGCTCACTCAGTCCTCTTGCTGATGTGTGTGTGTGTGTGTGTGTGTGTGTGTGTACTTGTTGCTCAATCCAGCTAAATTAAAATCTTGAGTGTTCCTTCAGGAAGACACCATTACCATTTTGAGGGAAGTCATATATTCAACTGCTTAAGTTTATGTCAACCAACACATTCATATCACTTTCATAATTGAAAGTCTAAATTAAAACAGCCCAAAAATGTAATTTGACTGTTCACTGTTTAAATAGTATTAGTATGTTGCCCCACAAAAGAAAGGCCTTTTACTATCCATGCATACCCTTTGCTTTAAGTCACAGCCCTATAGGGGCAAATCACCTCTGACTGGACCAGTCATCGGAAAAAAACAAAAGTTTATTTACAGTTGAGTTAGTTATGACCAACTTGGCTTGGAAAATACACCGATAATTCAACGAGCCATACATCTTTCCAGCTCGAGAGACAAGACACCGTTACTCTTCACAATGATACGTGCATTGCCCAGACATGATTTACGTCACGGCACTGTTCATGTTGAGTCGCATCAACAGGCTCTGGGGGGGATGTGTCTCTGGGCCTGACTGTGCAGGTTTATTTCCTGCCTCCATAAAGGCCGTAAGCTGGGCCTGCTACACTCTGGAGAGACGCCACTTGCACTATTTATAGCCTGTGGACATTAAAGCTACAGGGTAATGTGAACTCGCTGGCCTTCCCCTTCAGCTGGTAATTAGAACCAGAGTGAGAGCTCACCGTTCCGAGTCCTGAGGGAGAAATAGATGGCGAGACGCACAGGGAATGTGCTAGAGGAATATCATTCCTCAGCCTGGACAAGGGAGCCTGAAAAAACAGCGGATCAAAAACATGAACGATGGAGGTGGTCGTTCACAGTGACTCAGAAGCACTGAACTGTCGATAGAATGGATTTGGACCTCAGGGACGGAGGGAAAAGGCCACAGTGAGTGTGTAGAAACACGGTATGTCCATCTGGGACAACAGAAAACTCACCAGAGTTTGCTCACCAAGCCAATGATTTTCATATTGAAATACCCAACAGAAATGATTACATCTGTGGAGTTGAAAAAGATCAAGCATTGCTGCCCAAGCGACAAAGAAAACCAGTGGTTACACGTAACTCTTGGACAAATAAAAAGAACCTGGCTCTAATCTGGAGTGACACCCACTCCTACATTATATTTCCTACCAGCACCCAGGAGGGCCTGAGGCCTCCATGTCGGCTCTGAAGTGTTTGGTTTCCTCCTTACATAAACAGACAAGATGGCTGATTTATCAGCAGTGACAAGTGTTTGTCCAACAGTGTCACTGACAAAGCAGAGTTGATGCCTACTGATGGTGTTCTTCACACCCTATGCTCCTGAGAGCCTTGTCTGCCCCAGTGGAGAAATCCTTCAACATAACAGGAAGCCCTGCCACGTGGAACTACCTCCGCCTTGGCAATGACATCGCGGACGCAGAATGGAGAACGGGTCTTCATATCAGGCCTTTAGCGGTTGTCTTTCACGCAACACAAGTCCCTCTCTACTGGTCAACGCCGGTCACAGACGTATTAGACTTTCCTGTCCACTTATCTTTTGTAGATTTTCATCCAGTCAGTTTTATGGGGGATGTGCTTTCAGTTACAGATTTACAGATTTGACAATAATTTACAAAACAATCCAAACGCCAAAGCACACAATGTATACACAAGACTATAGATGGAGGCTTAAGGTACGAGTTAAGCTACATGCAAATATTTATAGACAACATTAATCTGATTAAGGGATAAAACGGTATTATCTGCTAAGAGCTTTGGCAGCCTTGTCTGACCTGATTTACCTGTATCTGCCAACACAACCATCACGTTTTCTCTCATCTCTTGTCCCGTACTCTCTCCTTCCCTTCGACACACTCAACCATCACATTTGTGGAAGCAACAATTTGCAAATCCAAAATGGGTTAGATAAAGTGCCAACGATACAGAGCTACATAATAAGGAAACACTGGCAAGCAGCTAGGAAGAATAACTAATAAATATGTTAATTGGGTTAGTATTATTTGTATGCAAGTACTTAGAACACTTCAGCAGGGAATCCTAAAATAAAGATTAGGCTTCCACGGTACAGCATTGTGATTGTTACAAAAATGTTGCTTTGATAAGAATAATTCCAATTCAGCCATTCCATGCCCAAGGTTTCTGGTTGGAGTTTTTTGCTCCCTAGAAATGACAAAATACTTCTTACCAAAAATAAAACCATTTGACACTTTGGAAATTTCAAAAACCCTTTAAAAAAATGTAAAATGAACTCTCTGTTTGCAACTTGAAAAAGGACACCAGAAGTGTTCCATCCACAAGTCCTTCTCTGAAACATCTGGTGCTATGAGGGCTGCTCAACCGTGTGGGAGGTACTGGGAACTGAACAGGCAACAAAAGAAAACACCCAATGCCTATTTGTTTTGACTAAAGTCCACAACTCTCCTGTGAGGCCAAACTAACATCCCACACCTCTCAGCCGTAAAAACATTGCTATGATATATAGCTGTGTCCTGCCTCCCTCTCTCCCTTGCTTCTTCTCTCTTCCTCTCTCTCTCTTTTCCCTGGAGCTCTGGATAATTATTGCTCATCATAGTTGCTAAACACCATGCCGGCACAACCTCAGTGCAACACCGGAGGGATAATTGCCCTCCCCCCATCCACCCCCTCACGGCCACTAACCACCCCCCTGTGGTCAAGTGTGGCCATAGCTGTTTAGTCTATCCCAGGGAAAAGAGAGGCCCCTTCACACACTGAGGGGGGTGTTTATACCCCACCACCAACACCACTACCTCCTCCTCACCACTACCGGCTAACACAGCCACGGAGCCCTATAGTATTGTTAAATTCACTGACTGGCCGACTATTTCCTGTTTTACATGAGTCTGGCCTGACCCTGTAGAATGAGAGGCTGCAGCTGCACTGTCTCCAACACACTTCACAAGTCAGTATGTATCCTCCAGCCCAAGACAGTGTGTGTGTGTGTGTGTGTCTGTGCAGGAGACATGTGTGGCGTGTCAAACTCGAGGGAGAGGAAGTAGAGGAAACATAGAGCAAAATAACAGGTCACCTGGCTCCAGCTGCCAGTCAAACTGAGTGGCATGGTGTGAGGGGCCAGGCCACTGAGAGCTCATTAGAACCCAATGAAGCAGCTGGGGGGGAGGAGGGGGGGGGGAGGAGGGCTCTCGTATGGAGTGTCAAAACAGTCGCTTAACCCCTTCATCTCTGTCTGTCTGGCCACCAAGTCCCTCGACAAATTCCCCTAAGAGTGTGTGTGTGTCAGTCTGCCTCTCGGGCTGGTTCTCTTCCTGTCTGTCTGTCTGTCTGTCTGTCTGTCATGACCTCCAGCCAAACCACCTCCACCCCTCCCCCGAGAATATGTTACCCACAGACACCTTCATGACATCCTGAGGTGAAGTGGCCAAGTCCTTCCAGCGTTTATCACCTCTTCCCGACTGTCCGTCTGAAATGCTGGGATGTCTGAATTACAGGGCCACTTGATTGCTACTGGATAATGACAAGCGCAGACTGCCCCCAGAACACCCAGGAACAAAACTCTGCAATGAGACGCGCGGGACCGAAGCGCCTAACAAAATGGTTCCCAGCATTTTGGCACTGCACTACATTTGAATCAATTTAATGTCTAAAAATAGTTGAACTAAACGTCTGTCCACAGAGGACTACATTCGATGTGAATATGCAAATCAAGACGTTTCAAACAGAGCTTCAATGTCTTAACGCTGCGGTAGGAAATTACACCAATGATGATCCAACTTAGAGCCTGCCCCCCCTCCCTCCCCGCCGCCCTTCTCTTTCCACCCTTCCTGATGCCATTAACGAGAAATTGGCCATGATTAACACTTTTTCCAGAGGTGGCACAAGGTATTATTAGGGAGCGACTTCAGAACAGTCATTATAAGCAGAGAGGGTAGTGGAGGGAATATGAATGTGGGTAAAAACACTGTAGTAGCTCGGCTGCTAGTGGTGTGTCATGGTGAAATTTCACCCTGCTATTAAACCAGGACAATAGAAGCAAAGGAAGGAAGGAGAAAGGGGAGAGAGAGAGAGAGAGAGAGAGAGAGAGAGAGAGAGAGAGAGAGAGAGAGAGAGAGAGAGAGAGAGTGAGTGATATAGATAGATAGGAAGAGAGGGAGAGAGAGAGTGAGAGAAAGCTAGATAGACAGAAGAATAGGGAGCGAGAGTGAGAGAGCAAGAGATAGACAGAAAGAGAGGGAGAAAAAGAGAGGGAGGGAGAGAGAGAGAGAGAGAGAGAGAGAGAGAGAGAGAGAGAGAGAGAGAGAGAGAGAGAGAGAGAGAGAGAGAGAGAGAAAGACTGAGGGAGACAGAAGACACACAGCATGTATATGGCTGTGTCAGAGTGTGTCCTTGGTAGTGCCTGTGAATGCGGAGCTTGCAGTTACAAGCTCCATGTCACTTCATATAAATCTGTAGCATCAGGCCGAGGTCAGCAGTTCTGAACATTAACAGTCTGTTTGATTGTGTTATCATCCTTACCATCCATCCCACTATATTCCCTGATGGCCACAGGGAGCTGTGCATTCTCCTTCAATCAGCAAATTCAGACAGATCACAATTATAAGAACACACATAGGTTAATGTACAGTCTGCTGATATGTCATACCGGTTTCTCGTCAGTACAGAAACGACAATTGGATTGGAATTAAATTCAGTCAAATATGATAAGATGTGTTGTCTGAAAAAATGTGTTGTGAAAACGAATATGAAACTCGTACATAGTGAGAGCAGTGGGGTAGTCACAAGGAGTTCTTTAGATCTCTATTACTTATTCTTTAACCAGGCATGAGTTACCTGAACGCATGAATTTCCGTCGGGAAATCCAATACGGTGAATTGAATTGCATTGAAATTCTCTTTAAAGAGTGGCAGTGATCAATCCTGACAGAGGGCCGTCTGCGTTAAGCACGGGATAAATGATGTTAGACAACAAGTCCAGGACTTCTGAACAAGGGAAAATTAGTTCCCTTTCAATTAACGGCACTAATGAAATACTACAGATGTGGAAAATATCATTAAGCCCGAGCAGCCGGTCTCATTCTTTATTACATGGCAGCGTTTCCCCTCCGCTCGTTCATCAGACAAATCAATTATTCTGACAGATTAAGCTGACTCAGGTCTCTGCCAAATCCTGTATATACTGTATAGATACCAGAGCAAGATAGAGAGTGAGATGGTGACAGAGACAGAAAGAGAGAGAGACAGAAGGAGACAGAGAGAGAGAGGGTTAGAGAGAGAGAGAGGGTTAGAGAGAGAGAGAGAGGGTTAGAGAGAGAGAGAGAGAGAGGGTTAGAGAGAGAGAGAGAGAGAGAGAGAGAGAGAGAGAGAGAGAGAGAGAGAGAGAGAGAGAGAGAGAGAGAGAGAGAGAGAGAGAGAGAGAGAGAGAACCTGGCAGCGGCTAAAATGTAGCTACAGAGAGAGAAGCAGGGGGGATTAGGGTGGGGCTGTGGCTAACAGGAAGCCATCTCCTGTAGCGTAGCGGTTATCATGTTCATCTGACTGCTACACACAAAACAACAATGCAGCAATCACTTCAGTATTCAAGCCTAGAGAGCGGGCAAAAACACCAGACAATCAATACGAGGTGCATGCTCGGGCCGCCCATTGACCCATGAATGGATGCTAATCTGTCAGAACACTTCATAAACCTCCCATGTATCCGAAGGAAGTCAACTGAACGCAGTCATGTTACAACCTATATCCTCTACCCCGCACACAAACACGGCCTTGTTAGCGGTGGCCAAGTGTGGTATCAGTCACCGTGCACCAGGCCCCCAGTCAGAGAGACCTCTGCTCGGCCTTTACCCTCCACTGGCTGAACACGCCCTCCCAGTTCCAGGGCATGGATGCCTGGCTGCCTTGATTTAGCTCAAAGCACTAAATGTTTATGGGGCCATGTTCCAGGGATAAGGAAAGCGGAGTAGCGCTGAGGAAATGGCTGCTTTTTTACTACCCGCACGACTACTAAGGAAAGAAAATGCACTAAGGTCTGACGTGGGAGCATAGGAGCAGGAAATATGAGTTCCGACTGTTGTGGGATGAATACCCAGTACGGTGTGTCTTGCATGGGTGGACTGTTGGGCAGGAGTGTCATGTGAGTGGCTTTGAGACTGTGTTCCAGCAGCCTCGGCCTACCCTCCGGGCTGCTCTGTGGCTCTGCTGTCTCGGGGGTGACACCGGGTGTCACCAGCACTCTGACCCTCAAAGACAGGCTATTCTATCTCCTGCCTGCCTGGCTGACTGGCTGTCTGGCTGACTGCATGTCCGTCTGTCTGTCAAGAGTTTCCCCCTGACTGTCTTTGACAGCTTTCAACCTGTCTCCTGCCGCAACATAGCAGGGAAGCTCAGAGTTTGGGTCTCTGCTATGCCAGCAGTGGGGTATGGACTGCTCCGTTTTCAGTCATTCATTATCCATAGTTGACCAACTGGGGCTTCTTTCACTTCGGCATGAAAGCAAGTGAGTCCAGCCCGGTCATCCCTTTCATGTCAGCCAGACATGAGTGACAGGGCTTAGTAGCGGTGACATTCTGCTTTAAAAAAAAAACAACCTTGGGAGGCTGTCACCTCTCACACATCTTGTCATCGAGAGAGACAGAATAGGAGGGATGAGACAGAAACTGCGCGAGAGAGTGAGGGAGAGAAAGATTGAGAGAGACAACTGGCAGAGTGCTTGATATTTAACCAAAAGGGGAGGAGGGAGAGGGAGGTTAGGGTTGGGGTTATGCAGGCGGGAGGGGGACAGAGGTGACAGCCAGTTCCCGTAGTGTAGTGGTTATCACGTTCGCCTAACACGCGAAAGGTCCCCGGTTCGAGACCGGGCGGGAACAGCGAACACTTTTGCCTAGCATGTGTTGAAAAGAATAACTAGATATTGCGGAGGACAGCGCAACAGACACGCGCAATTACGACTGTAGATAGAAAGGCAGCACGTAGACTAAGTGGGATGGAAGGCAGCATGTCTGGAGTTAAGCAAAAGTGCAGGGCTCTCTGGGGATCCGAGTGCGGGTGGGGAATACATATACTCGGCTGAACCAGACCACCCTGATCCACAATCTGCTAAAACCTCAGTCTAGGGCTTTGTAAAGATTACCGAGGAACTACGGCTGAATGAAGAGGGAGAAGCTGGACTATACACACACACACACACGGTATTGTGTGTGTATCCCTCTCTGAGAGATGAGCTAGGAGATCGAACGGAGAGAACAGAATGCCCTGGCGTGAAAATAGAGACAGCCGTTTGCAGACAAGTACTTCCTGGAGAGCCAGTGTGGCGAACAACAGAATTGAAAGTGAACTCCTTGAGTCCAGGATGCAACGGGGGAAACATTGTTCCTTCGTGTCACACAGTGCAGGACCGTCAGTGGGAGGCCTTTCATAACACGCGATGAAAAACTCTTCCTCGGACACAGAGCGGCAAAGAACATACACACACGCACAGATATGTGTATGTGTTTGTTTGTTTGTCGAATCTGTACCCTGGCTGACCGGTGGAAATCGCAACAGCGGCAGGGCTGTGTCCTGAAGGTGAGCATCACAATGAGCCAGACAGCTGACGAGACGCAGGCAGTCCCTTCCTTAGCACACACACACACACAGCTCTGTGAAACATTGCAAAACCCCTTTGAGGCCTGGAAAGAGCTCAGGGGCACAGACAGCAGAGAGAGAGAAAGAGAGATAAAGAGAGAGAGAGAGAGAGAGAGAGAGAGAGAGAGAGAGGGGGGGGGGGTAGGGGGGTGGGGGTGGGAGGGAGATACACAGAGAAAGAGGGAGAGGGGTGAGAAAGGGAAAGAGAAGGGGGGAGAAGGAGAAAAACTGATGGCTGTGCTGCGTAATACTAAGTGCTCCACGTGATCCGCTCACTAAACCAGCCGGCCTTACACGGACAGAAAAAGAACACCACGCCCGGGATGAGAGACCACCTTAACCCTCCTTTCCCTCCCCTTGGCGGGGCCCCAGTAGCCTGACAGAGCAGCCCTGGGCCCTACGGTGGCTCCCCTATACTTAGAGAGAGCCAGATAAAATAGGGGATTGCTACACGATCGTTAAAACATCACAAGCGATGGCCTCGGGGCCGAGCTTGTCCAGAGAGCTGAGCAGCCTTCAGGAGACCCTGAAGGAGAGCGCGAGCGAGGGAGGAAGAGGAGAGGCTGCTAGCACAGAGGATGTCGTCCTGATACCCTTCTCCTCACTCGAGTTCAGAGGGGAAAGCGTTCACATCTACTATTGACATCAAACAGGCTTAAATCAGTTTGGCCTCCCGTGCCTTTAAGGTCAGAACTTGAAACCGGCTCGTCGTCCATTTATCCCGGTAATCGGCTTCAGCAAATCAAGAGGCCTCTCTCCCCGGCATCGCTCGAAGCCTCCTCGCTCCGAACCCCACAAAGGACCCGACAAACGCCAGGATGTTCCTCTCGTCGAGTGAGATGTTTTATGCCCTGCCTCTGCGTTGGCCCAGAATCCCCTTCCCTCCGCACAATGGGGAAAATGGCCCAATCAGCTTTAATACAGCAGGAATTCAACAAGAGGATGGATTGAAGAACCGGGGGGAACGTTAAGCCCGGCTGACAGGCAAATAGAAAGCTTAACAGAGGGAGAAATCAATCACTGCGTTTGCTGGCCTGAACAATACAGCTCTGATTTCACTCAGCACAGACAAGAAGAGGAACGACATCGGCAAGGAGGAGAGGTAAAGAGAAGCAGAGAGGAAAGACAGACAAAGGAGTTCAAACTATCCAAGGCGGACGGAGTGAAGTCACGACGGCAGACGCGGTGTTGCCATTTAATAAGCACACGCGCGCCCTCACAGATGGCTCCCACTCGATAGAGTGGCTCTGTGATGGAGGTGGCCGAGGCCTGGTCACCTTCTTCCATTCAGAGGGCTCTGCTTGAGCACGCAGAGACACGAAGGCAGGGAGAGCGGGAGAGAGAGAGCGGGAGAGAGAGAGAGCGGGAGAGAGAGAGAGAGTGGGAGAGAGAGAATGGGAGAGAGAGAGCGGGAGAGAGAGAGCGGGAGAGAGAGAGCCGGAGAGAGAGAGCCGGAGAGAGAGAGCGGGAGAGAGAGAGCGCCTCTCCTTCATCACAGGTGCGTTGCGGCGGGGGCATGTGCATCCCGACCAGCACACAGGTATAATCACTCGGAACACAAGCTGAGAGTTCAAGAGCTGGAACACTGCCCCCCCCCCCCCCCCCCCCTCCCCCCCTCCCCGGACAAGCAGCAAGAACAGAGGTGGGAGAGCTCTAATGGGATGGCGGCACAGTGAGAAAGAGAGAGAGGGAGGGAAGCGATAGAGAGGGAGAGACAGGGAGGGAAGACAAAAGGGACGTGGGCAGGTGGGCAGGTGGGCAGGCTGCCACGGCAGACTGTTTCTCATTATCCGTGCGGCTTGTGGACCGGAACCTCAGCAGTGCAACGGGGCCGGTCAACGTTCCTGGGTGGCTGTGCCCATTGCGTTTGCTCATTTTTACAAACACGGGAGGAAGAAAGGTTATGAGCCACCTGTGACCCTGTTTCTGTTTCAAACAGTCAGTAACACAGCAGTCAGTAGACCAGTCAAACAGCCAGAAATACAGCAGTCAGTAGACCAGTCAAACAGCCAGAAATATAGCAGTCAGTAGACCAGTCAAACAGCCAGAAATACAGCAGTCAGTAGACCAGCCAAACAGCCAGAAATACAGCAGTCAGTAGACCAGTCAAACAGCCAGAAATACAGCAGTCAGTAGACCAGCCAAACAGCCAGAAATACAGCAGTCAGTAGACCAGCCAAACAGCCAGAAATACAGCAGTCAGTAGACCAGCCAAACAGCCAGAAATACAGCAGTCAGTAGACCAGTCAAACAGCCAGAAATACAGCAGTCAGTAGACCAGCCAAACAGCCAGAAATACAGCAGTCAGTAGACCAGCCAAACAGCCAGAAATACAGCAGTCAGTAGACCAGTCAAACAGCCAGAAATATGACAGTCAGTAGACCAGTCAAACAGCCAGACATACAGCAGTCAGTAGACTAGCCAAACAGTCAGTAATACAGCAGTCAGTAGACCAGTCAAACAGCCAGAAATACAGCAGTCAGTAGACCAGCCAAACAATCAGAAATACAGCAGTCAGTAGACCAGCCAAATAGCCAGAAATACAAAAGTCAGTAGACCAGCCAAACAGCCACAGGCAGCGAGGCACCTAGAGGGTGTTTAGACAGGAGAGAAGCGTCTCTTCTTCACAGTTAATTACACTAATCACTTCCTCGCCAGCCAGCCCGCCCGCCCTCCCTTCTCGTTACCTCAGCCTGGTCTGGAACACAGAGGCAGATGAGAGGAGACTGAGAGCCCCCCCTACCTAGCCCCCTCCCCCCCACCCCCCACTCCAACGCCCTGCAGTAGAGAACTGTCTGTTAGCCAAGGTAAACACACAAGCCCTCCAAGGATCGGACGCAGACGAGGCCTGCTGGCTAGCCGGAGCCCTGCGGCAGCCCAGGACCAGGGAGGGAGTAGGCAGACAGGCAGACACAGTCCTAGCAGGGGGTCTGGAGAGTCTTCTGTAGATAAGGTTACAGGCTGTGGGGGGGCACCCTGGTGAGGCCCCGATGCTGCGGCCTGGGTTCGATTCGGGATAAAACCATTTTTGCATTTCCTCCCCGCTTTCTACCATATATTTCCTGTTTCTCTGTAACTTTCTCTGTCCAAGTAAGCAAGAAAAAGTCCCAAAATGTTTCTAAAAAGACAGACTCGTCGGGTTACAGGCTGTGGAGATGGGAGCTTTTGCTCTGTAACACCACTTTCAAACACTCATCTGTGCTTGGTGGTTGGTCAGTCTGGCTTAACAGAAACAAAACTTGCATTCTCTGACCTGCCGGGCCGGAAAGGATTTCAACTGGCGTCTCGACCCAGGTCTGTGACACCCAAACACCACTTTTATCCCACCATGCCAGAAAATGAAGTCAAACAACGGAAAAGTCCGGCAGACTAATCTCACCCAATGGAAAATGGATGAACTCCAATCCACCTCTGCAGAGAGCGGAACTTTTGTGGGTCGCCCCTGACTGGCGGCACGTCACGGAGGGAAGGAGAACGGGCCTGAGTGGAGATACGGTACGCCGGCGGCAACAGTGTTTCTTCCCTCCCACCACGGTGATCCCAGTGGTGATCCCAGTCCAGCCCCTGTGTGCTGCTCCCCCTCGCCAGGCCATATCACTGTCATCTACGTCAGGTTAGCATCTCAAGCCCCACGTGGAGGCTTCGAACAGCCTCTCGCAACCCCTCTCCCTCTCCCTCTCGTTCTCTCTCTCTCTCTCCTCTCAAACAGCCATAAAGCTGTCTTTGAGGGGGGAGAGATTGATTGATTTCCACACAGTAAATTCTGTCATCGGGAGATCTCCCTCATATCACTCACTCAGTCCTGTCAAGAGCCCTTTATTTGCCTGCTATTTGAACTGGAATCGGGGAATAACTGGCACCTTGTGAAGGACTACATTGAAACATACAGTACTGTCTTTAACCTAGCTGCATGGAGGTATGTGATATGCTACTTGGACTAATCCTATAATTCACTGTGAATGAGTAGAATGACATGAACACGGTTGAATATAATATATTAGAATAGAATAGACTAGTCATATGTCAGTGTCTGTTTCCAGTTGTAAATCTCTCTCTCTCCCTCCCTCTCTCCCCTCTCCCCCTCCCCCACCCCCTCCCCCTCTCCCTCTCCCTCTCCCTCTCCCTCTCCCTCTCCCTCTCCCTCTCCCTCTCCCTCTCCCTCTCCCTCTCCCTCTCCCTCTCCCTCTCTCTCTCTCTCTCCCTCTCTCCTTCCTTCCTGCACCACTGTTCATTTCGCCAGTCATTGACACTGGGGATTTCCTCCAACGATCCCAGGGCCATTCAACACAGACCAAGCTCGCCGTGGCAACATAAAACAGCCACATTGAAAAGAGGTTTAAAACACAATGAGCTGGAGATACATATCCGTTTCGGTAGACAATATAACGCGGAGATAAAGATATTTCTTACGTGTAAATATATATATATGTGCTTTGTTAGCCTGTGAAGAGACTGCTGTGGCGGCGCCAGCAGAAGTGCATTATTTATGCCTTGACTCTCCTCATGGCTCTCTGTATCCAAGATGAATGAGGAGGAAGATGAAATGCTTTCCTGTCACAGCCGGGGCGAAGGGCTCAGGGATGAAAAATCTACCCGGGACGCCCCCTCTCACCCCCCCCCATCCTCCCCCCCCTCCCCCCATCTCCCCCGACGCCTATTTGAAGGTGACATGTAGGCGGAGATGGATGTCTGGTTGGCGGCCATTAAAATGTCCCCGCAAAGCAAGGGTGCCGCCTGTGACTGAGGAGCGGGAGATGTCAACTGCGGTGTCTTCAGATCATCGCGGTGACCCCTGACTCTCTGGGTCAGCCGGCACAGGTAACGTAATGGGAGTAGGCCTTGTGGAGAAGGCCACGGCCTTGGGCAGTAGGCCTTGGGAAGTAAGCCAAGGCTTCCTACAGAAATATAAACATAACGTTTGTAAAGTTGACAGAGGGAGAGATATACGGTGAAAGGAAACGCCACAGGATATGACTCCCTTCCATATGCCTGCTCCTCCTGTGACCGCGTGGATTCACACGAGAGGAGGATGGGTGTGTTTATGAAGTCCATGTAGCATGCTCCACTCCTCGGAGCTGTGACAAAACCAACCCCTGAGACTCATCACAGCTGCAGTAGACAAGTGCTAGACACACAGACACACAGTCTAGTCCGCCCGCCCGCACACACACAGACACACACACTCCCCCCTCTCATTCTGCAGTCTCCAAACACAGCAGCAGCATAATGTAACAGCCAAGCAGTTATCATAAAAAGCAATAGTTGCTCAGGGATTATGGGCTCTTAATGATCACAGTGCCAATTAATGCTATATATTTTCTCTGGCTCATTGTCATGCATGCTGGCAGAGGTGTATGACACACTGCCTAAGGGAGAGAGAGAGGGGAGGGAGAGGGAGAGAGAGAGAGAGAGAGAGAGAGAGAGAGAGAGAGAGAGAGAGAGAGAGAGAGAGAGAGAGAGAGAACGAGAGAGAGAGAGAGAGAGAGAGAGAGAGAGAGAGAGAACGAGAGAGGGGGGGGGTGGACGTAGACAGACACAGGATTGAAAGCAGAGAGGGAAATAGAACAGAAGGAGAGAGAAAGAGAGCGGGAGAGAGAGAGCAAGAGAGAGAGAAAGACAAAGAGAGAGCAAGAGAGAGAGAGAGAGAAAGAGAGAGCAAGAGCAGGTTGCTGGTGGAGAGACAGCCCTGTCCTTGAGAGTATTTGAACTGAATGCTGAAGAAGGACAGTCTGGTAGGCGGCTGGCTGGCTCACACTCGCTGTCTGTCTATCTGTATGTCTGTCTGTGTGACTGTGTGACTGTGTGACTGTGTGTGTGCCAGAGGAAAAGGCAATGCCAGAATGGCTTCTCAATATCAGGATACCAATGCCAAATCACAATGTATAACAGACCGAATTTGTGTGTGTATGAGTGTGTGTGTGTGTTTGTAGACATGCACAAAATGGTCTATATCCATGTATGAGCAAACTGAGTTGTGGCTCATGCACACATGCAGCCTCCGTACACATGAAGGTGCTTTCAAACAATCCCTCGCATCCGTGTCTCAACAGTATCTCCTGTCCATGACGCGGCAGGGGGATCCGTGCATGTGTTGAATCCCGAAGCATAATCACTCGGCATGATTGCCTCAATGTCAAATGAGGAAAAGTACCTATCAATTCAGCAGCGGTATATAATCATACAGCAATTAAAAATGAGTTAACGCCCCAGCCGCCGTAACTGTCGCCGCCTCGGTCGCAGGAGAAGCCAGATGCAGGTCTGCTCTATCCACTTGACGCGCGCTGCACCCTGTTTACGTTGACGGGAGGGAGGCAGCGCAGGGAGGGAAGAGCCAATTAGAACGTGGAAGGCGTATAATTCTAGACCAATTTAAATCCTTATGTCTAGAGACGGGGCTAAGTTCGCCAAAATTGATTCATCATAACTGTGGCAATTACTGTAAAAAGGCTTAAATGCTATCATTGTCTAATGGATAGACAATACAGTGTGACAGGCGTCAAGTCAATGCATGCATTTCATTAGCATACGTAATCTGGGCTTTGGCCTGTTAGGTACATTAGGCAAATAAAATAAGAAGTGTTCTCCGTGTGGGTTAGAACCATGTGGTACCTGAAAGTAGTCCTACACACACCCCACAACCCCCCCCCCCTCCCCCCCCTCCCTCCCTCTGCCCCTCCCTCTCAGCTGTGGTTCCCGGCAGTATGTAATGTAGGCTACATTATTCTGGGTGCGCTACAGTAGCTTCCCCTGGAGAGGAAGATTACACTTTCCATCAGCTGAACACTTGAGGATAGCGCTATAAGGCGTCGACTCGTTTTACACCTCTTGGAAAAAAAGGAAGAGGAAACTAGGCTTGAACCTAGCCTTGAGCACTAAACAATACCACGTAATGAGGGTTAAGTCTCACCCTGACTGCTTCTCATGGGAAATAGTGGCTTTGATTCACGACTACGAATGTATACTCGACAGTATCTAGCATGGTCCTCAAATGCGCGCTCCGACATCAAACTTTGACATCCATGCACACTTGAAGTGTGCTACAACTTCCAACACCGCATTCCTATTTATTTGACCTGGGGATTAATGCACTTGGAAACAGGATGAAGACAGCTGGTCTCAGCGCTCCTAAACAGTTCCATTTCATCCAAACGCCTTGTGAGCTGAGTAAAGAGACACAAGGGCACAGCAGTTACCTCGTTCCACCACTGTTCATCAGTGTCCCTGCGCCAGAGTCATTACTCACGCTCACCCGCTCAACGCCGGCCTGCTCCCGCAAACCCCTAGATGTATGCAAATCCAGCCTCCACTCCTCGCCGGCTCCTTGTGGCATTGTCATAGGACGTCGCTAAAGTAAAAGGCCAACTCTTTTCGTTTTGTCAGGGTATCATTTATCGTTTGACAAACAACCACCCTGAAGAGACGTTTTTTTCTTCTTCTTCTTCTTCTTCTCCCCAGTGGACTCGAGAACATCCAATTTCGGCGAACAATAATGGCAATAACGGTGCATTAAAGTGGGGTGGCAGGCAGACATGTTGGTGTGCACATGAGCTCCAGGGGGGGTTTACTTGCACAGAGGAGCTGAAGAATTTTAAGTAGACATTTAAGCAGCCCTTCCTGGCAAACGTACACTCAGAGCAATAATGCTAATGGGCTTCACAACTCCCTCAGCTCCTCCAGAGAACCGCAACAGTGTGTCTTCCCTGTCCGGTGTCAACACGCAAACACACGCAACACACACGCACACACACACACACAAACACAGAGAAAGACATGGGGGGGGAGGGTTGGAACATGTCTCTAAGGCCTCATTTCCCTGACCCATTTATCGTGAGAGGAAACACAGAGGAATCCAACAGGAAAAGCCTTCAGTGCAGGTTAATTCCCGCCATGTACCCGAGAGGGAAGTGAGGATATGCAGAAAAGGCTCCCAAGTCGAAATGATCAGCCAGGAAAAGGAAGCTAAACACACACGCTGTAAGCCATTAAACACAGTACTCTGTGCCTGTCAGGCCTAATTCATAATGGCTACATAATAGCCAACATTGCACATGTTTGCTATCCATAATGCGTGATGAGCCATTGTGCTTCGCCCGTCCCCTCCCCCCCGCCCGTCCCCCACAGCCCGATTACAGGGGAGGGGTGGTGTGTTGTCTCACGGGCCCCGGGGGGGGGGGAATGCGAGAGAGGGCCGACAGGCGTGATGGAGTCGACAGCATCGTGTAGCACATCTGAAAGTCTAATCAGAGCGCTCGGCGGGGCTGAGAGGAGGCGCCCGCTGGGCTGCCTGGGCCCACTGTGACCCGCCAGTAGAATCACACAGCGCCACAAACTCTACTCACTGCCGGGCCGAACAACACGCCAAGCAGAGTGAGCGAAAGTGGAGATTGAGAAATGCTCTGGGTTTAGCTGAAACGGATACAGCAATTACCCGGCAGGCATGGGGAGACGCCGGCTACCAGCTACTACATTCTCCTGGTTTCCCTCCACGACCCTGCCTCTAGGCCTGTGTTTGGTGATATTCAAGACAGATAAGTCAGTATAAATTACACGCAAAAAAATCTAAACAATGCAGATACGGGGTTTTTTCTCCGGAGGACAGCATTCCTAAATGTGGACCGGAATGATTGCATACTTCCGTATTTGGTTGGACATCATAGAGCAGAGCAAGGAGATTTCCATTTCAACAAATCCCTTTAACCAACAATGGTATGCGGGCAATGAAGTCATGCATACGTTTGCTGGTTGTCCTTTTGGGAAGATGCCTCCCCCCCCTCCCCTCCCCGCCTCCCCCCTCCCCCCCCCCCCCACACACACACACCCCCCTCCCGGTCAATAAAGTGCTACTCTGTCTCTTTCATTCTCCTCTATGGGAATCCCTGTGTAGTACTTCCACAGGGCACACAATGTCATGTGCCACCACAGGGAACTCACTCCCCCCCCCGAAACCCCCTCCTCCTCCTCCTCGTTTTCTCTCTGCTTTCAAACAGACCACAGGCCACCGCGGCCTCCATTCACCACGCTGGTGAGACACACCAACTCGCAAACAGCTGAGCATGTGGCTGCTAAAGAACAGACCAGAAGAGGAGGGCTGTCTCTTAATGGAACAAGACAAGCTCGCCCTCGCGGGTCCGGCCGATATAGGCATTTATTTTTACGACAACGTCTCCCCTCCTAGCACACCTTGATGCCCCAGGCGGTAAAGAGTTCAATTACTTTGCTAAATCCAATCACTATTAGGGAGGATGGAATAATTCAGACCTCAAGGGTCTGCTTCCCCTCTGCTTTACAACAATCCTTTCAATTAAGAGCAGCTTAGCACCTGGGGGCATGGGGACGGGTGATTTAATTAACCCTGTCCTATTACTGTCAGCCTGGCTCTGTTGTTCCAGGACAACTCGGAGGCATCGCGCTACAATGCCAGGACAACACGAACGTCATCGTCAGACGCCGCATCGGTAACGACCGGTTGCAGAGAGAACGGCGCGCCTTCATTTTGCACCGTGGATGCGTGTCTGGAAGCCCCTCCTTCCAAGGTCTGCGGATGGCCTAGATATCCAAATGAACGGCAGTGTGACGATAGGAGAGGTTCATCCCGAGTCGTAGACCTCCCCGACTCCTCTCTCCGTCAGCTCAAACTTTCGAGGCATGCCCTCCTTCCACTTGGCACGGCGGCCGTGTAAACAGAACGCTGGGAGAGATGGCTTCATCGACCGCAAACACGTTTCCCCCTCATTAGAGGCACTCAAGTGTCCGACTGATCCCACACTTGATCAGGAGAACAAATGAGATGGATATGTGGGTCCAGCCCGCGCTGGTGGATGCTCCCTAAGAGCCCAATGCTGCTTCAATGATCTCCTGCTAATGACGGGGCCAAACTGGAAGCGAGTCGATAGCGAAAGCAACAGAGCGCACAAATTAATTTGCCTTTCCATTCATTTGGAGGGCAAATCTGTGGGGGTGGGGGGTTGGGGAGTGGATCGTTGAACAAGGGGCTCTGCTCTGCAGACTGATCACCCGAGTACTTGTAAGCTGTGTGAGAAAGACAGTGAAACAACAAGGGCATGTTCCGCTGTGAATCATCGTTTTGAAAAACCTCAAAGCTTTGGGAGTCCAACATGGAGCTGTCATTCACGTGGTGACTAAGACTCTTCACATTCCAGTTTTATGTTGTGACATGTTGTCTTAGGGGAATATTTACCCGTGGCTTTTTTTTCTTCTTCCAACAGAGGTAGGGTACTTTCTGTTTGTTTTCAAGAAAGTTGTGTGTCACCGGAAACCGTTGTTGACATCTTAGTGTAAATAGGCCCTGAGGTTTTCCTGAACAAATATTAATTCCATCAACTGAAAAATGTCGGGTCAAAAAGCCAATCCTCTTAAACGGACCCATTCCTCTAGATGTTGTGACAGAAAATACCTTCACATTCGTGAAGGAAAGAGCCTTTAACTTGAGCAAAAAGCTTTGATCCCCCCCCCCCCCCAAAGACCACGAGCTGTTAAAGTGATCCGTTTTCTTCATCTAATTAGGCACTGACTGAAAGACGCAAATACAGAGAGACTGCATGCATGGGGTTCTGGGAGACGAAGTCTCCGCCTGGATCACTTCATCCATCAGGCCTGTCAGGAATCCCAACAGCAACAGCCGCAGCACATGGAACCAACACATCATTAAACGCGACAGGTACTCGTTTCCACATAACTCAGCGCGTAAAGTTGGACCGCTCAACCCGCTACCCCTCCCCGTCTCCGCATGTGATTTACTTACAGCTCAGAAGACAGGCATCGATAACAATTACTGTTGCTTTAAAGGTGCATTTAGGGGAAGGGTTGTGGGGGGGGGTGTGGGTCGGGAGCACATTTGTTTCCTTTACATCCTAGGGTTAGGGAAAGCTCGTTAACCGAAGCAGTTGGAAGCCCGGGTGTTTGATTTGATCAGATGGGTTGAGTTGGATGGAGGAGATACGACGTGGCAGCTAATGAGAATGGACCAACGCTAGGCTAAACCTGTAAGCCAGCAAGCGTCAGCTTAAGAGCGGTCTCCCCGGGTGACTCCTAAGGCGGTGCCACAGGCCAGTCCCCTGCCATGGTCCAACAGGGCCTGGATGTGAGGAGCAGCGCTAGGCAGATGCAGGAAGCGTTTTCCTGTGTTTCGTGCAGACGCCGAGCTGAAGGCTGTGACTCCCTGACCTCATGTTGTGGGATTATACATCTGCTTGTGAGTGCCATCCCTCCAAGGGAGTATCAGCGTTCTTTACCAGGCTTAGAGCCAACATCGATGCCAAACGCATTTAACTGACCGGAATGTCTAGTGGTGAATATACAGACTATTATAGACCATTAAATTGAGTCTTGAATCAGTGCTTGTTTTGTTGAAGAAAGGTGGAATGATATGAACACAGAACAGTTCAGTCTAGATGTAGGTTGTATGCAAGCACATAGGACAGAACCCTAGATGGCACGTTTAATTCGTCTGAATGAAACTGGAAACACATTTTAGCAGGCTCCAGGAAATCCAAGCTTATTGAAAAAGAATCATGACACTTACGCTGTTGTTTTCAAAGCTTTTAGACAATCCTCGCATGTGCCCCACTTTAAATCACTATCATTAAATCAAGCTAGCAGGCAAATGACCCGTTTGGCCAACTTGTCTGGCTGGCATCTCTCTGTCCTTTCCTAAAAGCATGCTATTATGCACAGATGAACAGGCCTAACACGCTGGGAGATGCGCGGGCCTAACTCTACACACAGGGCGTCTGTGTGTGTGAACTAATGTAAGGCAGGCGTAGCGGGATTCTTGACATTCCCGCTGCAGTCTATCAGGCTAATTTAATACAGAGGCCCGCCGGTCCGGTGGTATTGCGGATGGGTCTCAGGGGCTTCCTCTTGACGGTGGCATTAGCCTACATCCTGGAGGAGACAGTCTCCAGCCCCCACACTCACTCAGCCGAGAGATTCAGAAGAGGCCGGGGCCCGCAGATGACTTAAAGATGCTTCACCTCAATGCAATAAGATCAAAATCAATCCTTTGGCAGAGACGCGTGGTATCTCATTCCGTGGCCGCGGAGCACCGCTGATTGGGTTACACGTGAAAGCGCTCTGCTTGTCAAACAAGCCCCTTCAGGAACCACCAAGCGCGGCCTTGTGATCTCCGTTTATTACAGCCGTATTGTTCACGGCACTGCATGCAATGTTTCGTGTAACAAATGTCATGCATAATACACCAGCCACACGGACTACAATAGGCAGAAAGTGCTTTTTCAGTCTTGTGAAAATGTTTCGAGAGGCATACAAAATATTTATGATAGTGACAGCGTAGAGAATGTTGTCTGGCAGACTGCAGTCAAACTAACTAGTTCCAAACTCCAGCCCCTCTGATTATATTTTACAGATCTGGCTGCCAAGCCCCGATGCATTTCCCTTGCAAAGCAGCTCTCCGCGGAAGAGATGAAAGACCGAGGAATGACAAGAAACACATTCAACATCTCTGGCTTTCAAGCTTTGGCTTTGGTGGATTTGACGTTCACAATGTCAACTCCCTACACACACACACACACACACAGATACGCGAGCGCACACAACATAAAAAGATAGGTTTTCCCTTCGCCGTATCTGTGTGTTTCCGTCTTGCTTATAGCACACCTCCTGTCAGTTGTTCTCCTGATGTATAACTGGGCCGCATGTCAAGCCAGACAGAGCAGACTGATTCAAGAGGCCTCACTCGGAGGACTCTTCAAATATCAAACACTTCAAATGTCACTCACGTTGGCCCTTGTATTACCCAGGAAGCCTCTCTATTTCCAAAGTAATAGGTGAATACAATAGAGCCTATTTGTGAAAACGATTGCACATAGTCTTGACTGCTCATGAAGAGGTTCCCTGGAGCATGTAAAAGGTCTGGTACTTGTGTTGGTGCTCACAGTTTAGGTGACAAGTGGTTGGCATTCTTAGGCAAGACAGCCAAAGCATGCGACCCAGCTCTCAACCGTCGTTTTAACAACAGCTACAAAAACGCAGCCAACCCTTGTATTTTAACAGCCATCATTCTCTCAAATGGTTCATTAAATCCCTCAAAAGTATCTGCAACATTAACTTAAAATTATTTGGTCAAATTAGGGGATAATAACGTTCAATCTGATTGGCAGAACAGACAGATGTTGCCCATTCGTGAGAGAGAATGAGAGAAACTATCCACAGGACACCAATGTGTCTGGGTGCGTTTTCTCTTTGTGTGAGGGTAGCACCCCCCTGGTTCGCAATCTTCTTAAGTGGCGATCCAGTAAACACTCACTAAGCTGATCCGGAGCTACCTGCAGAATCCAGCCTTAAACAACAAAAGCTGCCTGCAACGTTATACCTCTCCACCAACGAGGCCGTCACACACACTTCCTGTCCTAATCAGCATGCCAATGGTCATGCCTCGACCTCAGCTGACAGCAGTCGGAAGTAGTCACATTTCAAAGTGTATGTGTGTGTGTGTGTGTGTGTGTGGAGAGGAGAGGAGAGGAGGGGGAAATCATTATTAAAATCCACTATAGTGTATTGTCTGAACTCCCTAATGACTTCAGTGCAACATAATAGCTAATGAACACGAATCAAAATTCTTCGTTAGTGACTTTATTATCAGTGTTTCCTTGATGCTATGGAAGGTACTTAGTCATACTACAATAAGGTCAAGGCAATGGGAAGTGATTGCTCTGTTTCCTCTTGCTAACAAACAGGAAGTGAAATCCTCCTCTGTCAAATCCTCCCGAGCCCGACCCAGCCAGAGGTCAAGTGGTTCTTAGACAGCCAGGGCAAGTTCATTACACATCCAACGCAGCGGGAGCAGGGAGTCAAGAAGACCACGTGCTTCTGATAAACGCATACGCGCAGCTTTTAAGGTCACGGTAAAACGTCACATTTCCATATACTTACAACCCAATGACCTGAGCTCAAAGCTGGAGGTGGGTGCCTGGTGCAGAGAGCCCAGAGTCTCCCACCAAATGGAAGTAGAGACCTGTGATGCCTGTGGTTGAACGGGAGGAGGCGTTGACCTTGTGAAATAGCTTGACAGCCGGATTACAGGTCTGATCCACATATCACTCGGAATTCCACTGTAAATCTAGTCTGGATTGGATCACGTGTCATTCGTCGTATGAGACTAGGTGCGTTCGACTTCATGCAGCGCCGGCGGCGCCGACAGCATGCCATTGAATGCCATTGCCGACAGAGAATGCCATTGGCTGCTTCAAGTCAGCCAGGCTGCAGGCGGCTGCAGGCGGCTGCAGGCGACGCCGGCGCTGAATGGAGTCGAACGCACCTAATGTCTCACGTAGACAAACAGGCAATTCACTGTGACTGTTTACTTGTCATGCACTGACGGGCCAGTCAAGTAAACACAGACAGTGTGTGTGGATGTTTCTTTCGACAGTGCTTACAGTGTCATTTCCAGATCTCTGAGCCTGATCTAGAGTCAGAGTCGCTCCCTCTCACACAGGGATAAGCTGTGGAGGCCGATGACTGTTTTCCACCCAACTGTTTGTTTCCAGAACACAATAAAAATTGGTAAACAAGAAGCAGCACAAACTTATTTTAAAGGTCACTAGCTTTTTTAAACTTACTGAGATATAAAGTCCCTCAAATGCTGTTTGACGTGAATTAAGTGTGATAAATCACTGTATCCAAAACAATCATCTTGAAAGTAATATTCCATTTAGCTTGGAGAGAAGCTATTTATAGCAACGTCTTGGCTTCCTACAAGCGATTACAAACGTACACTATTATACCGTATTATACACAAAATATTCATCACAAAGTCTCTGCTTGGCTGAAGTTAAAATTACAACAAGGGAAACAAGGTTGTTCAATTATTCATCAGGAGCAGGAGCAGCTTTCTAATCAGGACTCTGGCAGAGCTGGAGCAGAGCTGAGTAGACAGGCCAGGCCCTGCAAGTGTGAGCCACTGCTCCGTCAATCCCCCCTTCCCCTCCCCTCCCTCCCTCCCCTCCCTCCCTCCCTCCCCCCCCCTCCTCTCTCGTGTCCTGTCCACCCCCTTTTCTCTCCTGCTCCCCCCCTCCCCACCTGCTGTGAGCTGCTGGCCCTGGCTCCCACTCTGGAGGGGGAGGATTAGGGAGAGCAATAATATTATGCATTACGCTCCGTCCGCACTGATGCAATCAATGCTCCATTTCACAGTCCTTTTGGGGAGCGAGAGAGGGAGGGAGAGAGAGAGAGAGTGAGAGAGAGAGAAGCGAGGCAGCGAGGCAGGCAGGCAGCATGGGGCTCCTCGCTGGCATCTGTCTCCAGCGTGGAGCTGAAGCCTGAGCCCTGTGGGAGCAGGGGGATGACTACCCGGACACTGAGGAGCTGTTGACAAGCAGGAGACCCCCTCCCCCCTCCTACACCCCCCCCCCCCCCTCTCTACTCCTCCCTCCTCCTCCTCTACTCCCACCGCTGCTGTAATAAGGCCATTTATGCAGCACTCAGTGCGGGCCCAGCCCAGCGCAGCAGAGAGGGAGCCGACAGGCACCGAGGCTGTCTCACAGCATTTTCATTTTACAGTCCTTCAGAGGTGGAACCCGGTGCAGTGTGTACGTCAATGCACCACGCTCGCACGGCGCACTCCCGTGAAACCTCACAGGAGACATGGGCTCCCATAAATCACTCTCACTGCACATGGCCGTGCGCCAACACCCTTATCTAATGTCAATTTCCCGGGGGGGGGGGGGGATATGGAACACAACACCTTCCGTTCAAGGATGATCTTAGATGGCCGGGGCCACCGGGGCATTTCCGGCAAAGTTGAGAGATTTACATTCATCTGTAATAGACCTGCATCGCAATCCTGTCTACATGTAGCGGATGTCTGGGAAAGGGAATAACTGTCTGGCTTGACCATGCTGCTGGAGGGTCTCTGCTACAATGGGGATCAGCGCTAAATGTTCCTCCGTGCGTCCATGCTGAGTAACGACACACCACCGGCTGTGGAACTGGGTGTAAGCGCTCTTGTGGGTGACCCCTAAGTCCTTTGTTGCTGTTGACTGTGTTTGCGTAGGCACACACAGGTGTCGGCGCGTCGACACGTTTCCTGCTTGCTAGGCTACGACGGCAGCTTGTAGCGCTTATCATTTCATCTCATGCCAGGAATATCTTAGCATACTGATGGAACAGTAACAACTGCACTGGATCTCGAGTTCTGCAAATAATGCACCTTGAAAGCGAAAAAGAAGCGTGTGACTTTGACCTTTGGAGTTACTTGCCGTTAGAACTTCAAAATGAATGACTCGAATACCGCTTCAGCTGCCCACATGTTTCGTTTTTTTTTGTACGCATTTAGGGGTAAAAGACGTGTAAACAAAGTGGGAGTTTGCTGAGGAGAGAAGGCGTGCGCCGCCAAAGAGAGAGATGGGAATAGGGGGTGAAGACCAAAAAGCGTAGGCCTACGCTGTCTTTAATTAGCTTACACCTGCCCTTCGTGTCGATGGGCCTTGATTACACCGGTAAGATGAGGTAACTCGAGCCCGGCCTGGGACTGAGGGGCTGGGGGAGGACAGCACTGTGGGCGGGGCAGTGACGGTAGTAGCTGGGCTCCTGCTGAGGGATAGGCGGACGCTGTGTAAACCAGCCCCCCGCCACAGTGAAACTCAATAACAGCCCTCTTAGAAGGGCCGTCTGAAATGCACCTCACACACCTCTCGATGAAGAGGATCGATATAACAAGACGGATGACTACTTACCTGCTCAGCCTCCAAAGCGGAGGACGAGGCAGACGGCCTCCCGAGGAAGGATGGACGAGGCAGACGGCCTCGTGAGGAAGGATGGACGAGGCAGACGGACTCGTGAGGAAGGATGGACGAGGCAGACGGACTCGTGAGGAAGGATGCCGTGGAGGGCAGATCAATGGAAACGTAAGAACAGTTCATGTAAGACCAGCTTCAGATGGATTGGTAACACTTTCAAAGGTTGCAAGGGGGCATTAATTGAGCATGAATAAACATGAAGTACTTGATGTATGAATTCATTATTTGATGTTCTTTCACCCATTATTTCATGTTTGTTAAATTACCCTTGATGTTAAGTATTGCCAATACTTTTTCTGGGTACTGCTCATGTATTCCATTATAACATGGTAGCTTAAAGACTTAACATTAAGGATACATTCATGAACATTAATGAATGCATGAATTAACATCAATTACTAAGTGAACATCAGTTCATTAACACCCTGTGCTATAAATTATTTCATGTTAATTCGTGCAATTTTACATTTCATATACAACACTTTACAATGGGTGTACATGAATTAACATGAATTAAACCGATCAAGTTGTTTGACTAAACAGTTTTTGCAGCCATTTGGGATTCAGACGATGCTGTGCAGACAGTGGGAAACTAAAGCGCCTCCTATTCCTCAGGTCGAGGCAGCAGTTATGAGGGCCTAATCCATCACATCATGAAGTCTGCAAGCTGAGTGATAATGGTTGTGTGAAAGGCCCACCGGCCTCCTCAACTCCTGCTTGTACAGAGAAGCTGATTCCCCAATATTAACTATAAAAACTAAATCCCAGCTAATGCCAAGCCAGCTCTGGGCTGTGTGCAAGTGTGACACACAAGAAGGCCTCTGTTGGAAACCAATAAGACTATGTAGGAAACATTTAAAAATCTGTCGTTCGTCTTGGAAATCGACTTGCCTTGTGCGCGCCACAGTAAGAAGGTACACAGTGTATGTCGAAGCGTCTGTTTCAGAATGCGAGGTCGAGGTGAGCGATTCAGTAGACTTCGGGGTCAGAGGGTTAAGCCCTCCTAAGTCTGCTTTCTTTGTCTACCTGGCTGCCTGTCGCTCTTTCTGTCTCACTGTCTGCTTGCCTTGTCACAAAGACGGACAGGGCAAGTGTGGTCAAGCGAGCTCTATAGAGGGGGGCCGGGACCTCTGGGCTGGGAGAGAAAGAGGAGTTTAGAGAGCAGTGATGGAGAAGGACAAGGAGAGAGAGGGAGAGAGAGAGAGAGAGAGAGAGAGAGAGAGAGAGAGAGAGAGAGAGAGATGGTGACAGAGAGAGAGAGAGAGAGAGACAGAGAGAGAGAGAGAGAGAGAGAGAGAGAGAGAGAGAGAGAGAGAGAGAGAGAGAGAGAGAGAGAGAGAGAGAGAGAGAGAGAGAGAGGGAGAAAGGAAGTGGACAGATAGGAAAGGTTAGCTCTGTCTATACTCAGTGAGAGACAGTTAATCCGGTGTGTTTGCGGTGAATGAGTGGTATGCGCGTGTGCGTGTGTGTGTGTACGTGTATGTGTGTATGTGTGTGTATGTGTGTGTATGTGTGTGTATGTAGAATGAGGGAATAGTGTGTAGGTCTTTCTTAAGAGGCTGTAGTGCTGGGAGTTGCAGACAATCAGCAGGCAAACACCTGCATTGTACCAAGACATCAGAAATCACTTAAGATCCGGCTTTCACACAAAACTGCTTCATAAGCAGGAGGGCTAAACAATCACCAGAAACACATGGAGAAAATAAAAGGGCAGGCACTTACCCCAATAGCCGTCAAAGAACAGTTTTTGGTGCCTGTGGACATGAGGCTAGGGAATGCAGATTCACATCTCTTCTGTTTTTGTGCAGAATAACACAATGAAACAAGTCTTTGGCTGTTTTGACATCCAAACAAACTCCCCAGGCAAGCACTTATCCAGGTCTTTGTGTGAAATGTGCTCATTGAGCTCCAATGCTGTCGCTATCCTGAACACCATTTTTTCCTGACTGAAGGCATCAGAGCCAAAAGGCCCATATTGAGA
Source organism: Hypomesus transpacificus (assembly GCF_021917145.1). Taxonomy (NCBI): domain Eukaryota; kingdom Metazoa; phylum Chordata; class Actinopteri; order Osmeriformes; family Osmeridae; genus Hypomesus; species Hypomesus transpacificus. Next base: position 7,408,850 of record NC_061064.1, on the reverse strand, counting down.
ACAATATAAACAAATGTTGTCTTTTAATCTAGGCTAGCGAACTCAGGCACAATCTGGCTTTTTGGACTGAAGTCATCCCCATACACACTCTCACACACACACACACACACTCACACAAAAACGCACAAAATAACGAGCTCTACACTGTACGTGACACACAAACACACCTCTTCCAATGTGATTCGCCCCAATTTTGTCACAAAAAACAACAACGTCTCTAAGCTTCAATTCAATTACTGCACAAACCATCTTGCGAGCCAATCTCATCCCATTAGAAACACCACACTCTCATTAAGCGCCAACCCCAAGACCCACTAAGGTTCCAAAATGTACCTAATGCATAATTTACTCTGGCTCTGTACTTTGTGGATGCCTCTTAAAGTGATGAAATAAACGGCAACGATCCAACAAGCAGGAAAACAAGCATGGTGAATGACAGGCTTAAAACATGAACCCAATACACACAAAGATAGAGACATATAGACACAGACAGACGTGTTGGAGCCGTATTCTAGCCCCGCTATACCAGCAAACCTTGTTTCGGAATTCCCTGGAAGAACATTTGTCACTTGAAGTGATGCTGTCGTCTTTACTTTCCCCCATTCTCCTCCTGCTTTCATCTTGGATGTTCTGTGCATGTAAACACGAGAACTGGATTCACAGCCGTGATGTGTGGTTCACCTTGTGTTTGTGCAAGCATGTTTTACATAAATGGGAAAACCGAGCAGGGGGGCTTCATCTGTTCACTCTGTGAACAGAGTTATTCAGTGCAAGCCAGATGCCAGTGCATCGTCATGCAGCTTACATCGACACTACCCTCAAACCCAGTGTTGTTTTAGGATGATATGACATGCCCATCCCGCTTTATATGGATCAGACCAATCCCCACACCCCAGGCACCCACCTGACGGAAGGAGGGACGAGTAACCAAAGTCACCAGCACAGGAAGGTGTATATGAGCTGTGGGGAGTCGGCTGAGCGGTTAGGGAATCGGGCTATTAATCAGAAGGTTGCCAGTTCGATTCCTGGCCGTGCCCAATGACGTTGTGTCCTTGGGCAAGGCACTTCACCCTACTTGCCTGGGGGGAATGTCGCTGTACTTACTGTAAGTCGCTCTTGATAAGAGCGTCTGCTAAATGACTAAATGTAAATGTATGTGGCTACTGGTGTATAGTGGATGGTCATCTTTACTGTCAAACAGGCTGTTAAACAACATCTGATGGGCTCTCTCCACTCCCCCCTGTACTCGGCTCCACCGCTGCAGCCCTGAGACACAGCCAGGGAACTTTTAATTAGGATTTCAACACCGTTTGACCTGGAAAAGACAGATATATAATTGCTTGTGGGGAAAAGGCGCAGGCTGTGCCATCATACAGAGACTCGACATCAATGGACCGAGATCAGCATGGTGCAGGCTAGGCAGAGGGGAAGACAGAGAGAGGCTGAGCCAGGCTCAACCACTCGAATGTTAACCTTCACAGACATATTTGATATGGCAAAATTCAGATGAGGATGCCATGGTAGACTCGGGTAAAAACAAGGCTCTTTAACAAAACTGAGTTCCAATATGGCTTAGAGTTCCAGTGAACTCGGTGATACAGTGAACTCAAGGCGTGGAAGAGGAGAGCGCATGATCCAAAATGCAGGTGGGGGTGCCCAACAGGGCCCCGTCCATAAGCCCCAAAGCATCATGGGTAAGCCTATTCACGACACACACACATATCCAGTAGGCATACACATCCACACACCCGCAGACAAGTGTGTCCCATGCAAGCTACCATTGGTATGCACTGTGCAGCCAGGCAGCAAAAGGGTCCTCTGTCGAGCCCACCGAAAAAAACGAATGCATCATGTGGGCAATTACACACAAAACGAGCTTTTCCCCCCAACTGAATCTGAAGAGGTCTGTACCACTGTGATGGGAATTTCAAATTACACTGAGCAAACATTTGTCTTTTCAAACATCTTTTTACCAGTCCCATCATACAACAGATAATGAAAAAAGTCCTGGGCTCTACGAGACGATAGCACCCAGACCTATGAAATCCAGTATTATAAACAAACTTGGACAAGCCAATTATATGGGAATAAAATGTAAATGGTATGTATGCTAATACCCCAGTGAAGATGTGCCACAATATAACTTTCCCCGAGCTGAGGACTGCATTAACCAGCGCCTAGGAGACTTACATTTCACAAGCTGCTGCAGAACCATTAATTCAATGCTCTTATCCGCCTCTCTGGCTGTGAAATTAGTTACACATTCTACCGCCGAAAAACATGCTTGTTTGTCTTTTGAGTTTTGCCTCGGCTAGCGTGTAGCGACAGCAGCTCTGGAGAAGGTTTAAGTACACTGACTCTTACTATTTTAGAGAAGGATTTCATGTGGAGTATCCTTCCAGACGTTTGGTAAACACTGTGAACAAACAGATTCGACAGCATCAGCCTCGAAAAGAATCAATAACTGTGGAGTGGATGAAAGAATTTTCACCTGCATTGTGACCAGTCGCCTGCTGCAAGTCATCTTGCATAAAAATCCCAGGAAGATAAAAGCACTTCATAACCTATGACCTTTGCTTGAAATTAACAGTATGTTCTGCGTTGGATATAAAATTCCACATGTACGTGATGATTAACTATTATATATATTACTATTATATAGTATATGAAAACACACCCCAGACAATTCTCTGATTCTCGAAACATTTTAAATAGGGAGATATCAGTGCACTCATTCCGTCTCTCCATCAATCACACAGACCCCATTTGTCCTGACCAATGAAACGGTTATACGTTTCAAAAGAAGCTGTGCTAAGAACACTTGTATCATCCTCAACGTTTTTGGCATCTAGGATTAAAAGCTATGGACGCAGCAGTGTGTGACCGTGAACAGATGCCGGGTGGTTTGTGTAAACCTATTTTAATATGAGATCTACAGGGGTCTCCCCACTGCCCCATGAACAAGCTCCTTCCCAGCATATTAAATCAAGAGAGCAAACATTTACTGTGGTTAACAACTGTTTTCCTGCTGCATGCTGCAAATGACCCTAGATGGTGTTTAGTATGGAAGTGACTTTTTACACAGGCATGGACACTTGACCCATCTTTCATGCGTATGGAATCCTGCACCTTGGTGTTCATCATACATGACATCCCATGAGGATAAACATGCTTGCATGCCATGATAATAAGTAGGCATACAGTTACATAAATGCAAGAGATGACTGTGTAATTTGTACTGACTCACCATGTGTATTAGTTTCAAACACGGAAGATATATTTGATCAAATGATGAAAGAAGATTAAAGATGCAAAGCCCTTCATAAACCACAGCAAGGCATCAACATGGGAAGTGCACTAGACAGCAATGTAAACTGGTATGGGGAGATCAATGAGGATTTGAGCGAGGCCAAGGGAATGGGGACCAGTCCATTGCCTCAGTTCATGTTACATTGATCTGAGAAGCCCCCTTCTTGTTCCCTCTTCTCCTCCTCCACTTTCTCCTCTTGTTGAGTGGCTGTTCACTAACCAGACACAGCATGCATCGAAAAGTTGTTGTTTATTAAATTTTTCATGATTTCAAGTTTGATTGTTTTGCAAATATATATTGCGTACTGGGGAGTTAAAAATCACAAACGCAGGAATATTTAGCTGTGGCCTTAAACACATCCAGTAATGACAGAACATCATATTTGATGTGTCAGTCACTCAGCTGCCAGACTCCATTAACACACATCATGCATCATTCGCTGACAGGTTCAGAACGCAGCTAAACGAATATCTGGCATTACTGCCAAGAGGTTGAAATATATGGTAGTGGAAGGTGGGAAATTAATAGAGGGCTTGAAAAAAAGTGGTATTTTGTTATGAGAGGAAAATATCTTGCAGCATGCCCCTGAGTACCATGGGGGTGTGATTAAAGAATCGTTCGAGTTTTTTCTTTCAACCTAGCAGATGTGCTCAGTAGTACACTGAGGGGTGACTAGATGCAAGCTTTGTCTGTGCTTTAAGCCTTATGAACTGCCTTGAGTAGTTCAGTGTTATTCTTCACAGTGAAGAGCTACCGGTTTCTTCTCTCTCCCTCACTCTCTCACCCCATCTCTATCTTTCTGTTTATTTCTCTGTGCTCGCTCTCTCTCTCTCTCTCTCTCCTTTTTCCTGTGCTCTCTGTGCTCTCTCGTTCTAAAAGTGTGTTTCTGATTGTTTCTGATGGAGGCTATCTACATAGATTAATACATGAAAGTCTGTCAAAGAGCATCTGTTTACACTGCCCACCCTTAGACTCTGGTTACATAACAAGAGCCTTGGTTACAGTGTACAGAGTAATAAGCAATGTTACAACATGAATCACATATGTTTAATATGCAATAACATTTCGGCAGCGCCTGTAATTATACACTTCAATAACATGTGTTGTCAAGTATCGGCCTGAGTACTTATCAGATGGCTCATTCACATGGTTGTCCTATTGACAGTGTGTAATTAAATACTGTTCTAGTTACGTTACTGAAAATGTTCAGAGGGGTCAGATGGCTGAGCGGTTAGGGAGTCAGGCTATTAAGCAGAAGGTTGCCAGTTCGATTCCCGTCTGGGAAATGACGTTGTGTCCTTGGGCAAGGCACTTCACCCTACTTACCTCGGGGGAATGTCCCTGTACTTACTGTAAGTCGCTCTGGATAAGAGCGTCTGCTAAATGACTAAATGTAATTATAAAAAGGTCCACTGTCTATTATTCTGCAACCAACTTTTGACGTAACAATTTAACAAGAACACTTTAACAAGTTTTAGTGAGTAGCAAGTTACCCTTACACTCCACATGCTTTTATCACATTCATTTTTGATCTAATTAGTCAGCGTGTTGCCTTGAACCCTTCAGCAGTTGGCAGAAATCAAGCCAGTCATTCATTTTCATTAAATTCTATTAGTCTTTTGTGGACGATTATAATTTCCTACTAGATAGAATACATATTTTGCAGCTGAGTAACCTTGAGTTTATTACAAAATGTCAGTCATCCTGAACCATGTCATCCAAAATAGGCTATGGTGATATGATTAGGCATAAGTGAGAAATCCCTCACTATAAGTGACAGCATGACACAATATTTATTGACGACAGCCGTTTAGTGCCTTATGATAAGGTACTGGTGTAAATGTTCCGTCAGGCTTTGATAGGAGAATAACCGATCTGACTCAACCTGCCACAGAACTAGAGCACAGCTACACAGCAGGAGGTGAGCGCAGGTCCTTTCAGAATGCTTGCACTCTTGCTGGTAGAGACCATTGTGTAGTTAGTATGGTAACTATTAATTTAACCAATAGAAATTGGTTTCTCTTCAGCGAAGTTTTCATTGTTTGAGCACTATGAACTCCACCAAGTGATAGATTTCTGAGGGTAGTACAACCTTTTGGCCTTGACCAAATGAAGCTTAGCGCGGATATGAAATATAATATTGAATTGAAGTAGGTACAAAGGTGACATTGCAGTTATTGTATTGCTGTGCGATCACAGCTTTAAAAGAAACGTGGTACAATTGTTTGGTAATTTTGCTCAAAAAACAATAATAATAATTTTGCTTAAACACAGAAAACCCAGAGCCTCTCCCATCACTCAATAGGCAGGCTTAATGGAAAGCCTACCTCTGAGAGTTCACTTGTAAAGGCCAGCTGCAGCAGGGGCCTGCGGAGCGTCTGGATTTCTATGCACTGAAAGAAAACACCTTGCTGAATTTCAAGAGAGCTACTCTGCAAAACTGACGAGCAATTCACTGGCACGCGGAAACCAAAAAAGGGTTTGTCGGTGTGGAGAAAACACAATGCTTTTGGTGATACTGTGCAGGCCACACTGAGAGACAACATATATGGGGAGTGGCAGAAGGAAAACAGGAACCTGTTTCGGCTCAGAATGTTAGGTGGAGGATCCCACTGACTAAGACTGTAACATCATGCCAGTGTAATATAAGGTAATGGATTCCTTTAGCAGACACTTTCATTCAAAGCGTAAAGGGTTTGAACCTGCAATCTCTTGCCATGCAGTAAGGCATGTAAAAGTAGTACATGTATGCTTTTATCCATGATTTGGTAAAAGCTAAAAATCTAAATAAAGACCAATGTTAACTAACAAATCAGGGGAACACTCCCAAGAGGATATTGGTTGTATTCCTGTAGTTCCACTAGTTCCATGCTAGGGGCTTAGAACCTTCTAGAGCTTCTGGACGCCATCCATCCAACTATAAGCCCTTGTCTGGCACATTCTTGTACAAACAAATCCTGAGCAGTGCACAACAACACACGCTCTGTGACGGAGATAGAGATCTCTGGCTGAACAAACTCGTTTAAAGCCACATCTGTTGATATCCAGCTCCCACAACAACAAAATATGCACACAGGAGCCAGGGTATTGGCCAGTCCACCCAGCTAGGTAGTAGCCTGGGCTGGAGACAATAACAAGCCCATCTTAACATAGCGTTAAGATGGATTTAGGGCCCTTCCAACCGAGATAGCAAAACACAGATTAAACGCTGAAAACACACATCCAAGCACATCTCAAGAGAGGGCCGTGTAGCAGCAGACTGAAGGGCAGCACTTACCTCCAACGCCTCGAGTGTCATGAAGCCGGCGATGGAAAAGCCATCGATGATGTCCTCCTCGGAGGAATTGGACTCCTTCCTCTTCCTCCTCGGGGGCCTGGGACGAGAGGAAGGGGGCTCCCTGGCCCCCTCTCGCTCCGAGTCCGAGGAGAAGCGGAACACAGAGCCCCTCGCGTGGTTGTTCCTTATCCCATTTGATATCCGCTCACGATCCCTCTTTGACCTCGACTTCCTTTTTTTGCGGAGCCCATTGGACCGAGGGCCATCCATTGCCTCTGAGGGAAAGCCCACCTAAGCACTTTCTCTAGCTGAGGGAACCAAGCCCGTTTAAGAGCAACAGTTCCAGGTGCAGCTTAACTCCCCACCAATAAAGGCCGCCTACACAGGTGTGCCGCAATTTCCAACAAGCAGTAAATTCGGATGTGAGCGTGTGAAATCCAATCGAAAGCGAGGAGTCATGTAATATCCAAAGGGCACTAGCTCATTGAGAGAATGCAGAGTCGCTTTTAGCGTGCTAGGTTCCGAGCCAAAATTCCCAAAAGGTGGTCTGTGAAATCTGCTAGCACAGAGTGAAACAATGCGCCGGAGGTCCCAGAACACGGTCAACTCCAAGAGCCGGGAAAAAAGAGGTTCAAGTTGAACAAAATGTCTGGTCACTGGCCATGTCCTGCCATGGTGAGCCGACTGCAGCATGCCACATCCTCCCCGTCGAGGACCCCTCTCTCCTTACAGACAGCCGGGGCAGCTTTCTCTCCTGGAAGTCAAAGAGAAAGAGAGCACACATTTGCAACGTGTTCGCAGCGGCAGGCCTGGCTGTAGAATGCATGAGGTCAATGAGCCCTTTTCAAAAAGGTAGGGATATCATACAGGGCGAATGCGAGACAAATGAATGTTTCATTAGTGTGACCACAGACTCATCTGCAGCCCAGATTGTGCTTTTTTTTTAAATGGGTAATCATTATGCCCTTTGGCTGAGATCATTATGTGCTTTAAGTGCTCCTCAGTTGGTGGTTTCTTTTCACTTCAGCCCTACCAAATCTTTCAACAAAATAAGTACTTCCGACCAATTATCAGCTTCTGACTGTGTATGGCATAGACATTGCAACACTGTCCCTTACAGAACCACTGCACAGAAAGGTGTCACTTTCATTTGTCTTTTCATCTCTACCCTGGAAGTGTTTAAAGCTTTCATTCCTGGAAATAGAATCGCCAGCACACAGTGCATTAAGAGCAATGCAGCCCACCAAAACAGCAGAGCGTGTCATAATGCGTTCCATTTACCACACACGGTTCACCCTTTCACGACCCATTATCAACAAGTTGCTCCACAGCAAACTCCACAAGTCACCTCTTCTACCCAGAAAACCCCTTTCACTCCGTCTTAATCTCATGCCAGTCATCTCATGATGTCTCGCCCTTGCGGGGCCCACGAGGACACCCGTCCCATCCACCGCTCTGTCCGACACTAGAGACAACATGTCCAGACGCATCCCACGGGAACAAACTCGAACACGTGGTCACCTCGGCCTGACGACGCAGGCCGTGACCTCTACGCCACGCGCTGTCGTCACTCTGTGTTACCACGGTGACGGGTTCATCTTCCTGACATGACCGTGACACCTCCACGTCACATGGCGTCACAATCCCAACACACTGAAGCACACATCGTTCTTTTCATTCCCGGCGTTAGTGCTGAAAACCCTCCAGTGGCTGCTGGAGTCTGCATGACATCATCTATGAGGGAATGTAGCAAAACTATACAGACACGCACAAAAACAGTGCCCCCAGCCCCATCCAAGCCGGTCCCTATTTCATCATTCTCCTCCCCATACCTAGGAATGTTCCACAGGCAGTGGAAACACTCCTTTTCCCCGCACCACCCAGCACACCTCGATCATCAGTCATTGCCAACCATCATCTCCAACTTTACACAATGTCATGGTCCAAGCATGGCTCAGCAAGGTGGATGGGGTTGAACAAAAATGAACAAGTAATAAAAACCTAGAGCCAGAAAGCCTGCATGTGTCAAATGTTGCATATCAGCACATTACAATGGCTTTGAACACATGCATATTAAGAGGGGAATACAATCTCTTCAAAATCCCAAGCTTGTCTATGCCACAACCATTCCAAAAATCATCCCTGTCTATGCTGCAGTTTTGGTCTTGTTCAGCCTTGAAGCCAAATCCAGCTTTCCTATAACGGTCCTAAGCTGCTGTTTCCCAGTACCTATCCCTTTTAACCTGATGCCCCGTGCCACCACTGCTCTAATGACATAGGATAATGTACAGCTGTAGTAAATCGTTCCAAAGCAATTTTCGCCCCTCCAATTTCTCGTTCCCTGCTAATATAACACTCTCTCTAGCTGTCTTCGTTCAGTCCTTTTTGTCTGCCTCTCTGTCAGTAAATCTCGCGCTCCGTGGCCAGTCCAGCCCACAACAGCGACTGGCACTGCCTGCTGCTCCAGCTCCGCTTTATTTTCACTAACACACAAAGCGAGCCTTTTTTCCTCCAAGACACGTCATGCAAAACCAAGAAATGCAAACCCTGGCAAGTGAGGATGGTCCAGGCAAGTCGCAGGCATACGGATACGAATGGTCAATGAAAGATAAAACAAAAGGAAAAAAATTAGCAAACAAATAAATCCCGCAAGGAAGCAAAGGGGCTCTTCTCTCCCAGTCCGTGCTTCAGGATCCCGGAGAAGGCACCGGGCGCAGTGATATGGCGATGCCGCAGTGCCGCTTTACAGTGCATGCGCTTCCCCGGCGCAAGTAGTGCTGTCTGTGGAATTGTGTCCAGGCTGTTATGACAGGTGGTACTTCTCCCCATGTGATCCATCGGCGATGTCACATTTTCAGACACAAGTGCAGACATACGCCTCTAACTTAACAATTACCGTTGTATTGCTTTGTTATTTACTAAGGTACAAAAACTGAATTATTGACAGCAGCTCAATATTTAGCCTAGACTGCTTATTTCATACATTTCATTGTCATTTAAGTACATTTTGCAAACAGAATAAGTATTCCTACAAGAGTCAAGAAGTATTTGTTTGTATGACAAAATCCAAAGAACCAATCCATGCCTCAGAATCAGCCCCACAATCCACATACCTTGGAGCAAGTGACACCATTTATACAACAGCCTATGCATATTCAGTAGGTTCCTCAGCAGGTGAACTCAGAAGGTTCGAACTGAGAATGACACCATGGCAGGCGGTATTATCGACACATCCATCCTCTCTGCACCAGGTATCAGATTATGGTCTGGGTTATGTAACAAGAATAGGCTTTCGCTGTGGGGAGACCTGGGGGACATCTGAGGTAATCTCTCTTGTCAACACAACTGTGAAACTGACGCAGGAGGCTATGGTAGGAAATATTTGATAAATGTTTACATGTTTCACACATAAATGTTCATTCCACCAAGAAGGAATGCCTGAACATCTTCATAAATGAGATGGCAGTGTGAAAAGTTATATCTGATATCCCCATTATAGTCTAAACCTTTCCAGAATGCTGAAAGAAACAAAATCCCTGTTGGGCTAAGCACAATGGAAATTACACATGTAGCCTGTATCATGTAGATTAATGGCTATTCAGTATCACATTAATAGACTCACGGGGTGTATTTATTGCATTCTCCTTTGGTAAAGACATCCATCTGAAAATACATGAACAAGCCAAGAGTTAACGTTCCACCTCAGGATACACAATGTTACTCGGTGATTGATTCTCTGATGTTTCACGCTTGGTCTAACCAATAACTGCAGTCCACGAACAGTGAGTCTCCTGAGTTGCAGATTCATTATGGCCAGAGTAATGCATTCAATTGATATTCTATTGCCTAGAGAGGGAACATGATTATGCAAGGTTGTAGTTATTCAAGATCTATGCAATGTATCATTCGAGAACAAAGAATCAATACGTTCATACATAGTTATTGCAGCCCTTTTTGGTGACCTGTGAGCAAGAAGGGCGTGTCTCAGCCAGTGCACTGATGTCCCACAGGGCCTGAAAAATGGATCCTGAAAACTCGAATTACTTAAGCACATTATTTGAATTACTTTTTTTTTCTTGCCATCGCGGCACATGGTCCTTAGTCTAGATTAGCCAAACACCCAATTTGTTATTTCAGTGACCTTAAACATTTCAAACTATGCCACTGAATAATGTATACGTTATTTAACGTGTTGCCATGATTTCTGTGTTAGTGTTGTGTTCATTTCACGATGAGACAATTTTTGGTTGCAGTTGTCACTCATAATACTAGCTGAACAGTATTGATTCCTTCTCCACCCCAGCCTGTTAAATACTCAAATGTGTGTGTGTAAAAGCATGAGTTATGATCATTAATCATTTGAATGCACACCAAAAACAGTAGTGTTTTCATGTGTGTTTGCAGAGGGGTGAGGTACAGCGGCCATATGTATGACACGTGCAGGGGGTGTGAAGAAGGGGTGGTGGGGCTTGTCGTACCCCCCCCCCCCCCCCCCCCAGACTAGAGCAAGGCTAACAGCGGTGCCCTGGAACACACACACACCAGCACACACACACAGACACGCATTTGACCTGTCTCATCTTCTAGGAGGGGCATCCTTTTGACAAAGTGTCATGTGGGGAGAGGGGGGGGGGGTGACAAAGAGCTGGCTAATTCAGCTGTCCCAGACGCTCCTCATTAGGAGGGGAAGATGAATGGGCTGGCCTGCCCTCCTCTCAGCTTAACCACAGTCAGCTTTCATTACACAAGCCCAATTCTGTGCTCTGTGCCCTCCCCGACACCGTCTCCAAGTTTAGGCAACTCTGCTGCATACGTACACCGTACTCACTTGATTTTTGGACATTTCAAGTTTCATACGAAATCTGAATAGTAGAAGTCTACAATGATTAAGCTTTTCCCATTTGCCTCCCAAGACTCTATGTTGACTATCCTTGACAAAAGCTCATCAACACTCAATATTGCCCCTTGAGTACCAGTTCCAAGAAGATGATAACCACTTCTAACTTGTTCAATAAGCTGGAGACACTGCAGTGCAACTAACCGAGGATACCACACCAGGTGTAAACAGTGTGCCTGGCTGCCGGCCTTCAGTAACTCTGTCAACATGAGAGACGATACAGAGGCTAAGCCCCACCAGTTGTAACTTCTTCACCTAGCTGAGCTCCAACCATGACTTGGAACCTCTATTAACAAGACACGGGTCAAACACATGAGGAGAAAAGCAACAGGCTGAGAAGCAACAAGCTCCTCTGGAGAGAAAACGCTAGAGGCGAGCAGGACTGCTCAGTCAGAGGTGATTCAGAATGTGTACTTGAAGATGCCAAAGCCAACAGACAGTTAATTACTACTTCATCTGAGGAAATCATCTAGCTCAGTGCTGCCAGGTGTATGAAACACCGAGGAGGTGTCAAGGCATTCACCTCATGCCTTGTGGTGTTTGATGTAAGGTGTAACTATGCCAGCTGCCTCAGAAATGGCTTCAGTCTTAGCATAATCGTCACACAGGGAAAATAATACTCTATAATGTGTAACTACAGTACATTTACCAGCCAGTACAGAACGGCCAGACTTTCCCTGTAAGAACTGAAGCTAAGCAGTCTCTGCCGTTCTCCTAAATGATGCAACAACATAGCAGATAGACGTAATTAGGGAACGAGATCTACAAATAGATCATCTCTTTGTTACCTCCTTTGCTCTGCCACAAACCCTGGTTCTCCTCCAAAACACCTCTCGACAATCCAGACAGCACGTCTAGTCTTGGACTGCAACACGAAACTGCTCAGTGGTGTCGTGGTCTTGCCTCCTTCCCCCGGGCTTTTGTTTGTGAGCCACAGCGGCCCTTGTCGTACACTCGGCGTGTTCACCCGTGGTCTTTATTTACATGTCTCCTGCTCTGCAGGCAGGAACATCAGCATGACGGACCGTTAAGCAGTGTCTCGGCGGCTCTCTGACTCCATCCTCTACCTGCAGAGCGTGGTGCTGAATATGCTGTTGCCAGCCACACAACATGTCCACTGTTACAACGCTGGTTTCAGTGGTATAATCACGTCTGGGTGGAAACTGGGATTTCAGGGAAGCGTGCAGCTGTTTTGAGGGGCTGTTGCTCCGACCTGAAACGAGGTTAGAGCAAAAGTCATCCCTGTGATTTTAGGTATTAGAGGGAGGTATCACATTAACATGTACCTGAATGGGGCGAAATAAGATCATTGAACCACGAATGTATTTTACATATGTAAACTGTTGACATTTTAAAGACGAATGACGTTTTAAAAGCTTGATCATTGATTCCTTCATATGAACAAGAGCATATTAAACATTTTGCAAGAATAACCACAAATGTAGTCAATATATAAAGCAGCCAACTGGCTGTACAACAAAACTGTTGGAGTCTGTGTGGGAACTTTGAGACTGCACTAGCATATTTTCTGGAGTTGTACAAAAATAGATATCTTTTCGGAGGTTATGTTGGGATAATGTTAATGCAGTTGTTACACATATTTTGGGATAGGACAGCACAGATACCTGTAACGTTATACAGCTTGGGAACATTGACAATGTTGTCATGACATCATATTTCTACTGGACTGAAGTTCTACTTGCAGTAAGTAAGAAAGCTATTTAATTTAATCGAATTTAAGCAATTATGTAGTAGATATTAGAATATTACAGGGGCAGCTCAGCCAAAGAGTTCAAATGGGCGGTTGCTCCATGAACTTGATCCCAAACCTGTGCACATCCCTGGGATTAATGACTAAAGCAGTCCCTCAAGGCTCAAGGAGTGCTTCATGCCCTTGAACCACATGCTAAAACACAGGCAAGCAGGTGGCTAATTAATTTCGAATGACCCAGACCTCCCGGCGACCCATCGTTCTCAAGAGGGGATGCAGAGCCCACAGTGACAGTGTGACTACATTTACTGATAGGTGACAAACAATGGAAAACACATTTTGCCATAATGTCAGAGAGAGATGAGAACTTAATTCAAACAGCAGATTTACAATTGCAGAACCAGAACACAAACAGTGCGCTACGTGAGCGAGTGAAGAGGCAGTGAGCCTAACATCATTTCATCAGAGCGCTGAGTATGATTGTGTGAAGATGAAATTGTCCACGAAGCACCAGTATGAATCCACATGATTGAAAACTAAATCCTACAGCTGTGAATTGGAAGGCATTGAGAAAAACTCCCTGATGCTAATGTATGGGGCTTGTCAGAATCCTCTTTGTTCATGTTACTTCCACTGGCTCACACAATCAATCACTTTTGCATATAAGGTTTGCCAGTTCATCCAGTCAGGCAATGACACAATGAACCAAGATGAACAGCTACACGAGGACGTAAGCCCAGAGTGACATTAAGTCCAATAGCAGCTGGTCTCACAGAGAGATCTCAATGATTAAAGACGGGATGCAGGTCTCTCTGAAGTCCTCCACCCTCTATGCCAGTGATGGCATTTCACTCAAATACTCCACACCTGGATATGGTGAATACTTCAGAGTAAATCCTTTTCTCGAATGCTTCTCCCATTTTTCTTTCAATTGACTAGATAAGTTGATATACTTCAGCTGTACACGTTGAGCTTCAGACTTGGCTTTGCATAGAGGAGTATTTTCCATATCTGTCATCTGGGCAAATGAAGCCCGACGGCTTCCAAATATAGCCTGGGAAGAAATGCAACAAAGAGAAAACAAAAGATGATGGAAGGAATAAAGCACTGACACAAAGCTGCTCTTCCTTTGGCTTTTACGCTTAAACAGTGCGCTACCATAATGCTTTCAAGTTACACCGAGGATATTGAAAAGGATGGTTGACCTATAAAAACAAGAACATGTTGAAACCAGCCATTGCTCACCATAGATGCATTATAAACTCAGGTTCAAGTTTTGACAGGTATCTTGGTATACCACAGTGTAAGTCTTCATAGAAGTTGGACTTATGTTCCTGGCATAGTGTATAGTACTTAATGGCCTCAGTGCTTTGGTGTCAAATGTCTGACCCACAAAGAGAATCAGCTACATTTATCTCCACATTTATTGGTGCAATGACAGAAAGTTCCCAACCCCATTGTTACCTCAATCTGCCAGTCCCCTATGCTGGAGCATTTCTAGGGCGTGTGTCCTGTACAAACACACTATGGCAGACAGTGTGATGACCGCAGGAAAACCCTACCCTCCTCCACACCCAGCCTCGGCTAAAGACACACAGACGCATGCAAACATTTCCAGTCCGTTTCCCTAACACTACAAACACATCCCTGTACAAGCAGCCTCCCTCAAACTGGGCTAATTGTGTGTTTTATGATCCAAAACGGGAACAGTGTGTCTCATTGTGCAGTGCAGAGGAGGGTGAGGGGTGGAGTAAGGGGCGGTGAGGAGCGGGGGTTGTAGGGGGGGGGGGAGGCGGGGGGGGTACTGTGGCTGTGGGAGGGGGGAGGGGGGGGTGGGGCTCTCTCTGGAATACGAGGCAGGGATATTTTCCAATTACTCAGCCTTCTCTCCCTCGCATCCCACAGGGCGAGGGAGGCAGAGGCAGTGTCGTGCCCGTTTATTAGTATTAGGGCCTCGTTCCCCCTGCGAGGCGACTCCCCCTCCTGCTCCGTAAAGCGGCGGGGCACGCTCCATGCTCACAGGATCCCCCCCCCCCTAATAGAATTTGTAAGCCTCCAAATGAAGCGGATTGTGAAAGACAAAATGACATGAAATATATTTGCTGGAGGAAAGGGTTGAGTGGGGGTCTGGGACATGAGGAGTCCTGGGGAGGACTGGAAGAATGTAGGAGGTGCATGCCACAAAGAAATAGAAAAAGGCAGAGAGAGAGAGAGAGAGAGAGAGAGAGAGAGAGAGAGAGAGAGAGAGAGAGAGAGAGAGAGAGAGAGAGAGAGAGAGAGAGAGAGAGAGAGAGAGAGAGAGAGAGAGAGAGAGAGAGAGGGACTAGCAACGACTAAATTCCATTCTCATTACTCTCCTACGGTACAGATTTGCCTACTTGCATTATTGGGGGCAATCCGTTTTGCGGTCATTAATTTACAGGCTCACCTACAGTAACAGTCCATTATGGGGAAAAACCTGCATCATCACAAATGAATCTCATGGGTTACAGAGCGTTTACAAGACATGTTTCGTTAGGTTCCAAAATCACACACACACACACACCACACACACACACACACACCACACGCAGAACGTGGCGAGGGACCTCTTCTATAAACAGTCGCTCCAATTTCTCAAATCACCCTCACCGGTTGAGAGCCCAGAGATAAGAAATCATGTCATATTCCCCTTTTTTCCATTTCCATAATGGAGAGCCATTGTTCCCGAGGATTGAGCCGGTTTACGGGGGATCAGGAGGGATGATCGTGTGCCCTCCTCACCAGACTCCTCCTCAACAGACCTCCACGGCGTGTGCTCACACACACTCTGGCACCAAACGGACGGCAAAGGTCAATGCGAAAGGTCAAACCTCCGCCGACGACACAGGGTTGGACCCGGCGAGCAGCCTCGTGGAATAACAACCGGGTATTGCGACGTGGAGGCGGAGCGCAAACAGGGGGGGTTTGTCACCGGTTGAGCTGGCGGGAGACTTCTGTCCACAGCTCCAGGTGAGAACACACCAGGGTGGGGAGGATCCTGGAGCTTTGTCTGCAGGCTGGGGCTGAATCCGTCTGCCCTTACAGCCCGAGACCCCCGCAGGCAGCCCCGCGATGCTAAGGAACCAATTGGCTAATTTGGAGCAATTGACTTGCTGCCTCTGCAGCACGAAAGTAATGTCAGATGAAGTTTGAAGGCCGGTCATAGGCTACACAGGCGACTGCTGCCCCTAGTCTTACTGTGATTGATATTTGGGGCACACACACACACACCCGTAAACCTTGAGCAATTAAGCCATGTGAACATGCAAGGGAGGGTCATTCTCAAAAGACCTGTCCTTATGAAATCTTTGCCTAAAATATTGCAAACAAATATTCTATTTAATCATGCTGCGGCATTCAGCTTTCAGAGGGGCTACACTCATGAATTGTTTATGAGCTAGTCCAGGGCTTCAATAAGGAGTGACAAATACGGATCATTAGGGTGCAGACAGGCTTCAAGCAGGATTTCCCACATGCCCCAGGCTCTCAATCAAAGCGCTCATGAGGAAACGACAGGATGCTGTTGCCCTAGCGACTTGAGGACAAAGAGCAGTCAGGTCTGTCTCCACTTCACGCTGGTGTGTTGCTTCAAGTACTTACCTCTCCACCTGCAAAAGACACTGGTCACTCTCCCAAATACAATCCAACAGCTTAATGTGTGACTGTGTGAGTGCGTGTCTGAGAGATAAGATGTTAGGGTCGGGTGCGCCCGCGGGAGGGCAGCGACACTGACTCTCCCACCCTCTGTGGTTCCCTCTCTCTCTGTTGCGCACTTTTACTCTCGTACCTTCCCTCGGCCCTCACTCCTGTCTCTCTTGTTTTTCTCTCTTGTTTTTCTCTCTCGCTGTCTCTCTTGTTTGCAGTTTTATTGGTCATGCAGTGTGACACGCGTGCAGGGAGTGATCCCCCCCCCACACACACACACACACACAGACAAAGGTGTCCACCACATTTTTGCACCACATTTCCCATCCTGTTGTCCTTCCTCTGAGGGCAGCCAGGAGCAGTGGTCAGCCACGTCCAGGTGACCAGGGGCCAAGTCCAAGTGCTCACCGTGTCCTGGTTCAGGGTTGTGGGTAGGAGGAGCCATCTGCTCTGCATGGTTTTATTGGGGATCTTTTGCGGAGGAAACCCTTGTGAGCGCGGGCAGAACACGTCAACTCCACCAGAGGGGCCCGGGAGGAAGTGCAGCTGGTCACCAAACAGTGGCCAAGCCAGAAGCAAACCCAGAACCTTCTTGCTGTGAGACTAGGAGTGTGTGTGTGTTTTAAATGTATTTCTTCTGAAATAATGAATTCTCAACATGCTGCCGATCGTTGAGTTACTCTTACACATCTACCAATGGTGCTAGTGACTATTGGATCGTTCGGTTACGACAGCAAATAACCATTATCCTCTATTTATTCAACATACAAGCTGCTCTATTTGGGTTCATTGGACAATTTGGGTACATTTCGTCCTTTGCCAAAGCGCCGGGGGGGTTGCCATGGGGACGTAGACCCCCACTTTTCTTTTTGTCTTCTCCTTATTCAAATGCTTGTACAGTAGGAGGCAATCACACGGAGGTTGTAATTACAAGCAAGTGTCTCACAAGCTCCCCATGGTAATGGGATCCTTCTATGGGCTTTGATGGCACTGTCTGCACGGCGTGATGAATAACTCAGGAACACAGACTTCGATTGTCGTCCCACTTCCCTCCTGACAGTCACATGACGATGCCTCTGTTGTTCGGGAACGCCGGGGCCGCGCGGCCCGCGGACTGGCGGGCCGGAAGACGAATTGATAGAGTGACGGTGACGGATGGATTCAGGAGCAGCCAATCTGGCTGATGGACTGGAGATATGTTAATAGAAAGAGGGTCCGGGGTGTCACAGCGCTGGCGTGTCCACTGCACTGGGGAGGACTGAAAACAAGCCTCCAGATTACAGCTTCAGCACTGATGAATAGCTGCTGGCTGACATCACCACCATAACGCTTCTAAAACTGTCACCTCTCATCGACGCTGGGGTTTTTTTCTTATTTTTTTTTCTTCTCTGAGATTTGAAAGGAACCTTTCAAGGAGTCGTGATTAAAGCGTGGAACCTTGAGTCTTGATTTCGTCGGCTCAGAGCCCTCCGAGGTGTGCGTAGTCCAAGTGAGGAACATGCACCTGTTCATACATCGCGCTGTAAACCAGCTATACCCCACGAAGGAACACAGTGTTTCGGAGCACACTACAACCTGCTCATTAGGGGTGGGTGCCATGTACAGTCTGCTCGCAAGCGTAGGCTTGGAGTATTTCCCAGAATTCACAACTGTGAGTAAACTACGGATACAGTAGTGTGGAACAAAGTTCAGCGACAGTGGAGGCTTACTGATTCCGACATGCTCGGCGGATTCAGCGCACTGAATTGAATCCAGTTTTGTATTGCTGCCGTTGTATTATCCGTACACACAATGACTTCTGTGCACACAGACACTTCTCTTGAAAACACATCTTGTCAAGGACATTGCTGACATTACCGCTCTGAATAGTCCCTTTGGTAAATCCATCAAGTGAACACGCGTCAACTGCAAATGTTCAGCAATTAAAACGTGAAAGGAAATGCATAGAACCTTGTGTTTAAGACCTGGGCTGGCTGGAGATGGCAGACATATTGTGTTACTAGGACAGAACTGTTCTTTATCATCCCACACCTCCATGTCCAGATCTTGCGAGAACACCTGTCTGCAGCCCTGTGAGTGGGAGAGGAGAGAAACCTACTTCTGTCTCTGAGACAGGCCTGCGTGTGTGTGTGTGTGTGTGTGCTGCCTGCCGGCCCTCTCTTGCACCTGGGTGATGACATTACCTCCTAGTGATTGGCTGCTGTGGCAGGGACAGAAGGGGGTGGGGGGGGGAGGGGGCTACAAGGCCAGGCCAGGGCCAAGATGAAGTCATACATCACGCCAGAATAACTGGAACCGCTCATCGAATCTGCAGCAGGGAGAGGGGGGTTGGGGGCGCTTTTTGTCTGATGCATCTGGAACAATCACAGAAAACAGAGGAGAGAGAGAGAGCCAGAGGCGGGGGGGGGGGGGGGGGGGGGGGGTGGAGGCAGGCAGGAAAGGAATAAAGGGCTGAGGAACAAAGGGCAAAGATGAGAGTCAAGATAACTGTGAAAATAGATTGTCAGGGTATTCAAGACAAATGTTATTCAGGGAAATCCAATCCACCGAAAACACAGTCTGTAAATCACCGGGACAGAGGGGGTCTTTCAGACAAGAGCGCAGACCTGGAGTCGACAGATTTGCGAGAGTTTCAGCTCACTGTCAGAAGTTGAGGGATAAATCTCAAACCCGAGAAGATTATAAGAGTCGGAACCTCCTGCCAGACAAGCAAGGAGTCTGTCAGTCGGAAGTCTGGGTGATTTTCGTCATCACTGTCCAACCAGGGCACAGAGACATACAGCCCCCAAACAAATACATGCGGGACAGATTTTCCATTTCCTTTCCATTTTCAGCTTGTCATTTCAGTGACGACAAGATGTCAGACATGTTTTATTCAGCCTCATCCATGAAAGAATATGAGGCGTCTCGAAAGAGAGGGAGGGGGGAGGGGGAAAGCATATTCATTTCACTAAATAAATCAGCAGAGAGAGAAGAGAGAGAGAGAAAGGAAAGAAGAAGCAGAATTTCACATGTGAGATTGTGTGGCTATGTTGTTTGTCCTTGAGCAATGATGTGCAGGCATCTTCTTTGAAATGGGACTGTGCGAGTGACAAATTGCACTGTCACTCTCAATGAATTGAATAGACAGAAATGAAGCCTCAGTTTAAAACAATGCCTACGACGGGGGGGCAAAGGCATCGTGTCTTTTCCAGGGTAAACAGTTTTGATACAAAACATCATCCTCTGAACTGATTTGATTTCCAAGGAGAAATAAGTACCAACCAGGGGGTGAACAGGCCTGTGTTGGAGCAGTGCCTTGTAGGTGCAGACAGACAGACTGATAGACAGACAGACAGGCAGGCAGGCAGGCAGGCAGGCAGGCAGGCAGGCAGACCGACAGCTGAGTGGAGAGCATAGCTTCCACACCCTGCATGTGTGTGGGTTCAGGAAGAGCCGGAGAATTGCAGGCTATCATAGCCAAGTGGGTGTCAAATTATCCCTTCACCGCAATTACATTGCCACGCGTTGCAGTGCCTGTCTGTTAAGTAACAGCCCGCTGTCTCCTGTCAAACCCTCCCCCCCCCTCCCTGCGTGCCAGAGCACCACAGCCATGGGCCTGGGTTGTTGCGTGTGTGTGTGTGTCACCCCACTACACTAATGAGGTAATGTCAGAGGGAGAGATAGAGAGAGAAATAGAGAGAAAAGACAGTGAAGAGAGTGAGGGGGGAGGGGGGGGGGAGGGAGGGGGAGGAGGGAGGGGGGAGGGAGGAGGGGGAATGGAGCTGAGGATAACCGTGCATTTTTTGGGTGTTTCTTGCATCAACAAGGTACTCTGGGTAAGAAACACCTTTACACCTGTCAAAAACATGGCTGTGACTGGTGCTGCCACTGACGGCGCACACAATTCCGGGACTCTTTTCACGGCACAATAGTCGTAATTCAATAACAGCAGAAAACACGGAGCCTTTAGCGCGGCTCAGAGGGAAACGTTGGCTTGACAGTTCACTGTGGCGTAGCTTGTCATTTTGCTGGTCGAATTCTGATGTCTTGAGCGAGTTTACTCGATATGCTTGACACGGCATGCAGTGTAAAAATCGGAGATGGAAAGTCTCGCTCCTCCAAGGCTCCCGGCCAAGGTGACCGCGTTTCACTGGCGTGTTACTGTTCCGCTGGAAGGGCACTGTGCATGGATCGCGTCGTGCCAAGGGTCCTCTGGGGACTATAGAGAGCCTGCATGTTGACCTCCTCGTCCCTTTTCACTGATGAGGGTCAAGGTGACGGCGGGGACAGGAAGTGACATTGACCCTCGCCCTCGAAGCTGCGGCGTGAGGAGGAAGCGTCTCAGCCCCGCGACATTAAACACATGAGTGATGATGACAAACCTCCAAGTACAGAGCAGAGAGGCCTGATCAAATAAACATCAACTGCTGACCGACTGCTCCCCTCTCTCCAACACACACACACACGGGTACACACACACATCTCGTAGTAACTCATAGCATTGTTACATCTTGGGCCTTAGAGTGGGGCACCCTGTGGAGGAGAGAGCCGGAAGAAAATGTCACTTTTAACAGCCCTCTCCAGAACAAATGAGATCCCCGTTGGAGAGATAGTGAGAGAGACAGACTGAGAGATATGGAAATAAATACAATGCCTGGCCAGAGGAAATCAGGAGCCATCACTCAAACTATTATCAACTGCAGGGCTGGGAGACTCACAGTAGGGGTGCAATGTTACTGAAGAACAGCATGCCAAGACTGACAAAAATATATGGCCCTGGGCAGCAGGGTTGTTGATACAACTCTTAAGACACCCTGACCCATACGAATGCAAGGCTTGTAATCTCTGTGAAAAAAAATCTCCACCCCCCCACCCCCCCTCCTGTGTCTGGAATTGAAAAGCTTCCCATCCGTAATATTTTGTTTTCCACACATCTGTGTTCTACATTTGCCCTGTTGAAAGCCCAGATTCTAGGTGACAGGGTGACATTTTAACTACACAGGGTTGGCTGTGCGCGTGGAGGATTTCCTTGACTGCCTGTCAACTGCTATTAACAGCCGAGTGCCATATCTCCAGGAGAATCATCCCACTTTCAAGTGCGATCAATTGACTTTTGCGTGTAAGCACCTTGATCTGGTATTTCCAGACTGGTGTGTCTGTTAGTGCCTGTGCTTCCTCGCAGATCAACAGCACTGCAGAGCCATGAATAGCTTTGCATATATTTCCAGCCCGGCGGTGAAATTGTAATGCCGTGCGCACTCCCCTGTCCCCACCCACCCACCCACATCCCCAACCGCACCCCCCCCCCCCCCCAAAACCCCCCAGCCCCACACCGCTTCCCCAAAACACACACGCCACATCCTCCCCCTTCTTCCTCTCAACCCTTCCAAATGTCACGCCGTCACTACAATCCGTGCAGATGAGAGAAATCTTCAAGACCAAACGCAGACCCCGGTGACAGCTGCTTGATAGCTGATAAGACTCCAAATGATTCTGTTCGTTTGTTGACTTTTGAAAACTTCATCGGTTGATTGAGGCAGGGGTCTTTTCTTTCGCCTCAGATGGCCAGACATGCAAGGCTCTTTGAGACTGAGTCTACAGAGGCACCTGTCATTAAGATTCCTTCAGGTGTAACTGAGACAAATTTGTCAAACTCCCTCCCAGAAAAAAATACTGTTCGCCCTACCCCCTCATCACATTTCTAGCTTCCCCGACTAAAGCACATTTCTGTGTTTCACTTTAGTTGTCTTCATGGGTTGATGGGTATTTCTGCACCTCGTTAACAAGGACCCATGAGAATTTGGTTTCTTCTGAGGGTCTATAATCCCTGGTGTAATGATAGAGTTTATCCAATTAATGATGTTTAATCTCTGTAAATTGAATAAACTGTATGCATATAAATGGCGCTGGGTAAAATGTCTATGTCTGCTTGTTTAAATTCTAGGGGTCGATAAAGCTAAATATTCCATAGGGCCATCCAATTCAGACCGAGGTAATGAACCCCAAAATTGATCAAATTTTGCTAATGCTTTTCAGAGATCCTGATAGAAAAGCTATCCTGCTGCTTGTTTTATGCCACATGCAAAGCTCTCTGTTAGATTCTACATCCAGTCGTGCCACATCACGTCCTTCCTGAGCTGTTAACGAGGATGGCGTGACACACCGAGGTAGGTAGCAGCAAAGGACCAGAGACAGACGTCTATCTTTCTTGCCAAGCCTGTCAGGGACAGGGTAGACACCCACCTGGGCTGGGCCTCAGGAGAGCTGACTGGAGCAGATGGGTCTGACTGGAGCATCAGGCCCCGGTAGGGCTTCCAGATAATCCGTCTGAAGGGGCTCTTGAAGCAGCCCGGGCATGACTGCGAGGAGGAGGAGGAGGAGGCCGCGAATGACGATAATGAGGATAACGATCGTAATGATGATAGACATCTCTGAGGGCGATCCAAGAGAACAATGATTAGTCCACTTGTTTGTGGGTGAGCCATTTTCATTCTCTTCGAGAGGATCGTGCCCTGCGAGACGATCAGTCTCTAACCCCGCGTCGGAGAGAGGGGGAGGGAGAGACAGACCCACCGATGGAAGGCCCTCTCCACAGGTCTCGGACAGAGGAAACCAAAGTTGTCTTCCCCTCTCACACTCGTGCGGATGCTGGAGGCCTTCGATGACCAAGTGCAGAACACAGCAGAAGGAAGTGGTGTTAGCCGTCTTTGTATCTACTTAAGCGACACATGAACAAGTGGAATATTCCAGGTTTATTAGAGAGAGAGAGGAACGCTTTAGCTGGAGGAAGACACGGAGAAAGAACCCCCGAGCTGAAAAGATTCAAATAAATCAGCCCGGTGTTACTCCGAGGCCTGACTGCTTCCAGGCCCGCTTAAAAACATCAAGATGAATAGTTAGCACCTGCTCACATAACTCACACCTTGGGGAACTATTTGCAGAAGCATCTAGATGCTTTTGCAGGTTATCTCCCCAAGCATCAACAGAGCACCGCGTGCCTAATTTATTCACATCTGGGCTCCTCCGAGAAGCAACGGGGCCCCAGTGCGGTGCCTCATCTTCCTCGCCTGCCTCGTCTGCCTCACAGCCTCACCAGGAACACACCAGGGAGCTCCAAGTTGAAGTCAGGAGATCACAGAGCGGTCCCATGTCGACGGGGGCGAGGAGGGCTTCTGGGAGAAACCGTCACCAGCCGTCCAGAAGTCATTTCTCCCTTCCGTTTACTGGGAAGTGAACCAATATCTCCACTTCGACGGCAAGGAAAAACGTTCAAAACACACAAATACAGCCGGAGTCAGGTTTCCCCTACCGAAGCTATGAGGACATTTGACTGGTACCAGAACCCGAGTGGGTTTTACAGAGAGACACAGGCTCGTTGAACAAGTGGGCAATATGGGGGCGGAGGTGCGAAACGAAGCGGAACGTTGGCCACCACAAAGCCCAGCTTTACTTCGCACGCTGCATCCCGCCAAGATCATTAGTGCACGCGGAGGGACGACTTGAGACTACGAACCACAAACATCCACGGTCACAACTCCACCACACGGCTCAGCTGATGTTTTGTAGTTAAATAATAATCATAATCTGGGGCTGAAAGCACCGATGAGAAAAGATGTGTCGGCAGCAATAACACCGTCTGTTTCACCACTCCTGTTTTCATTTACTACTAAGTGCCCATTAAGGAGCCCTAGTATAATATGCGGTGGGGTTCGAAGGGCTGGCAACAGACAGTAGCTTATGGAGACACCACCATATCTTCTCTTCGTCATCAAGACAATTACAAACTCGTTAGCTTTTAACGCAGGAGACATAAAACTTACAAGGACACTCGTTAGGGGGATTTAAAAGTCCCCTCCAGTCCTTCTCAAAGGGCCTCCTTATCAATGTCATCGGGCTTCCTGCTTTTATAAGTGTTCTCTCTGTGCCCAAAGAGCCTCCCTTCCTCTTAAAGAGACGGCGCAGTAAATCGGCTCCATCAAATGGGCTTTACGAGAAAGACAGAGAGAGAGACAGAGCGAGAGTGAGAGTGAGCGAGTTCCCCCTGCACATTGTTCTACAGAGTCTGGTTCACATTCCGGCACAAACGCGACAGAGTCCCCTGACATTTCGAGACGAGCGATAGGTGAGATAAGACAATGACTTCATCGAGAGGCAAGCCACACTACACATTGGCTGACGTTGATCTATCATTTGGGTAGTAGAAACACATTTGCATTGTCTACCATGTAAAAGGAACAAGTTCCCAGGAATGACAGCATGCATCAGTCTTATGTTCAATCATACTGGGCCTCCCAGCCCGGCATGAACAGTTGGTTGTGCCTCTCTGATATCTGCCAGGATCCATCAGGCTTCTCAATTCTGTGCCCAATTAAAACCCTGCCCATTGTGACAGCGGCACTGGTCGGGCGAAGATTACAAAAAAAACCCTCTTCCTTTCTTTCGCATATCAGTCTCTCCCTCTCTCCCCTCCTCTCCCTCCATCTCTTCAGGTCTTCTGTTTCAGATAGGGCTCTGAAGAAAGGAGGGCACAATAGGTGTGCTATCAGGTGACGGCTGCCCCTGTTGTGCCTCTGGCCCACATTGTGAACAAGCCCCCTTCGGAGCCCTCGTCGTAAAACAAGAAAAGACCCGACGTGGCCGGAATCCTCTATCAAAGTTAAATTCATGCATATAGACCCACACCCCCACCCACACCTGCATGTAGGCCCACCGCGCATCTCTCAGGAGAAAAGAGTGATTGGTGGGTACACTATTCGACACTAAGTTACCAAGCACCGGGCCTCATGAAAGCTGACACTTGAGGTTTGTCTCAGGACGTCCACTTGCTTGATGTATAGCTAATGCAGCACTCTTGCCCCATTATTAAACCATGGCAAAGAAAAGACACGCTCAGCACTCTGCGGCATCTTCACTGTGAGTCACAATCGATGCGTTCCCATTGATCCTATTGTGGGAATGACATCCTCGTTTTCCCTCCCTAGCATGCGCCTGGCAAACCTGGAGGGAATTTCACCTCACAACGTTTGACAGCTTCACGGTTTGTGTGTTCAAGGGTTGCCACCGTTTAGCACCAGTGAGAATGTCTTTCCAAGCAGATTCACTCAATTAAAAATATGCTAATTGGCTTAACCAACGGCACAAAAACAAGCCCTTTTGTGTGAATTGGCAGAAGAGTGTGCAGAGTGGCGGATTGTAGATTTGCCACGTGACCCTTTAAGAGAAGGGATTCCATGAGTGCCGGCAGAGGTGACCGGACTGGATTAATGCTGGAGTGTCCTTCAGTTTCTGACCACATTATCAATTCCCCTGTAATAATCCACTCTTAGTTGGAAGCTTTCTCTAGCACATATTGCCGCGTAAACTCTGGTTGACCTTTCACAGTCCCCAGAGCATTTGTTCACAAAATGCATTATTTATCACGCCCCCCGCATCAAAGTTATAGTTTCCATTAGGCTATCTTATCTTGCATCATCCTGTAGAAGCAAACTAAGGGTTCACATACTGCCCTTCATAGGATTAAGACTTAGCACAGAGCGCAACAAATTATTTCATATTTACATTATCTATGCTGTGGCACAGCCTACTCTGTAGAATACATTAGTGATATCATGGTTTATTGGTATGGAAGGAATGTCTCAGGGATTTAACCTCTTGCTTTGATACATCCAGACTATAACAAATCATTGAAAACGAAATTGAGACGAGTACAAATGTGAACATTTCTTCGAGTACATCAGCTCAATTGGCCCAATACAAGGTTTATTTCAAAACGTGAGTGAACTCGGTTATATATTTTCTCCTAGTTAGAACACATTCAACTGTGCCTGTCTAATGGAATGCTGTGAGAATCCCTGTCACTGGATCTGCAAACAGATTTTTGGGAAAATGTTGTAGCTTGCAGGTTGAGTCAAACAACACGTCCCATAACGCTGTGCTGGTTGCCAAGTTTTCTTACTCAAACCCTTTGTATTTAGCAACAACAAGCTCCCTCGGCTAAATTTATTTCCAAACACCAAACTAAAACATGAAATCAAAGGACATTCTGAAATAGAGAGTCTTCTTATCCTACAACAGACATGCAGTCGTATGGCTCAATGGGTTTTCCTTCTGCACTGTCTAGAAGCCAAAGAAGTTAAAAGACTTAGGTTATGAATACCAAATCTTTTCACATCCTCTCCAATTCATGAGTACATCAGGCTCATGCTCATTCATATACAGAGCTGCTGCACAGACAAGTGTATTTCTGCAGGGGGCTACAACCAACTCTAAAATGATCAAACATTTTTTTTACTAATCAAATCCTTGGTGGAGAATAAATGGCCCTGGAATCAAATCAAGGGAAAAAGGATGTGCGAGGAGGATGATGTTCTTCAGATTCCTCTCCAGGCTCTGGAGTGCTGGGAGCTGATGAGGATCCCCTCCACAGGCACCACAGCCGTGCTCCAGAGGCCAACTGGGCCAATCAGCTCGGGGGGAGGGGGATTGCCGATGGTCAGAGGTCGATGCAGGACAGTGGCAGAACCGGACAGGAAGTCGGAGGGTTCTTTCGGGACTGTTGTTTGTTAACCTTGGGTTAACCTTGGGGTCCCAGTCCCAGGGCTGTGTCTCCAGATCCACTGACGGTCGTCTCTCGTGGCCTCTTCACGATTCAGTCCCCCCCCCCCCCCCCCGGTCAGTCACACTCCCTGGCCTCACCTCCAGGACTTCACGGGGGGGGGGGGGGGGGGGGGGGGTGGCCTGTGTGAGATGGGGAAGACGGCAGTCCCCATCAATCCTTTATCCTCAACTCACTGTCACTGGGTTGCTTAGAACACAGCATCTCCAAGAGAATCTGTATAAAGGTGTTCGAGATAAACCAGCACACATCCTGTATAAGCTGGTACATGTCCCATTCTATATTCTACCACAGTGTGAGTTTAAGACACAGTTAACATGTAATTTGTGCTGAAAAAGACACACAAAAAACGCCACGTGATTTTTAAAAAGGCTAAAGATGAATATGTAATTGCTCAGCTTGTAGCAAATTACACATTCATACCCACACCTAATACACTTCCAAGAGCTCATTAGGATTCATAAATAGTTCATAAGTCATGGATGCCAGCAGCCCGATTAGTGTGGTGCTGGATTCAGCGAGTGCAGGTGTAATTATCAACTATTCACAACAGAAAGTCTTGGGTGTGTCAGATCACTCAGGTCAACCAGCATCACCTGGAGAAAGAGATACAGAGAGGGGAGCTTGTTGAGACAAGCAGGGCACGAGTGGAGCCCATGCATATTTGAACACAGAGGCACTGATGCATGTGTAAGCTTAAACGTTTTCATCGGCGACTCGAGCCAACACAGGATGAAATGATGCTTCGTCGTATTGTATTTTATGCAGACAATAGGACGAAGCTGCGCTTCCTTTGCCACTGATAAGTGCTGCCCCCT